>NW_027556634.1:0-28570 GCF_964204865.1 Styela clava
AAACAATGAAAAACCGTCAAAAAACACCTATAACCCTGCTAAAACGCTTAAAAACAGTGAAAAACCGTCAAAAAACACCAATAACCCTGCTAAAACGCTTAAAAACAGTGAAAAACCGTCAAAAAACACCAATAACCCTGCTAAAACGCTTAAAAACAGTGAAAAACCGTCAAAAAACACCAATAACCCTGCTAAAACGCTTAAAAACAGTGAAAAACAGTCAAACAACACCAATAACCCTGCTGAAACGCTTAAAAACAGTGAAAAACCGTCAAAAAACACCAATAACCCTGCTGAAACGCTTAAGAACAGTGAAAAACCGTCAAAAAACACCTATAACCCTGCTAAAACGCTTAAAAACAGTGAAAAACCGTCAAAAAACACCAATAACCCTGCTAAAACGCTAAAAAACAGTGAAAAACCGTCAAAAAACACCAATAACCCTGCTAAAACGCTTAAAAACAGTGAAAAACCGTAAAAAACACCAATAACCCTGCTAAAACGCTTAAAAACAGTGAAAAACCGTCAAAAAACACCAATAACCCTGCTAAAACGCTTAAAAACAGTGAAAAACCGTCAAAAAACACCAATAACCATGCTAAAACGCTTAAAAACAGTGAAAAACCGTCAAAAAACACCAATAACCCTGCTAAAACGCTTAAAAACAGTGAAAAACCGTCAAAAAACACCAATAACCCTGCTGAAACGCTTAAAAACAGTAAAAAACCGTCAAAAAACACCAATAACCCTGCTGAAACGCTTAAAAACAGTGAAAAACCGTCAAAAAACACCAATAACCCTGCTGAAACGCTTAAAAACAGTGAAAAACCGTCAAAAAACACCAATAACCCTGCTAAAACGCTTAAAAACAGTGAAAAACCGTCAAAAAACACCAATAACCCCGCTAAAACGCTTAAAAACAGTGAAAAACCGTCAAAAAACACCAATAACCCTGCTAAAACGCTTAAAAACAGTGAAAAACAGTCAAAAAACACCAATAACCCTGCTAAAACGCTTAAAAACAGTGAAAAACCGTCAAAAAAACACCAATAACCCTGCTAAAACGCTTAAAAACAGTGAAAAAACGTCAAAAAACACCAATAACCCTGCTAAAACGCTTAAAAACAGTGAAAAACCGTCAAAAAACACCAATAACCCTGCTAAAACGCTTAAAAACAGTAAAAAACCGTCAAAAAACACCTATAACCCTGCTGAAACGCTTAAAAACAGTGAAAAACCGTCAAAAAACACCAATAACCCTGCTGAAACGCTTAAAAACAGTGAAAAACCGTCAAAAAACACCAATAACCCTGCTGAAACGCTTAAAAACAGTGAAAAACCGTCAAAAAACACCAATAACCCTGCTGAAACGCTTAAAAACAGTGAAAAAACCGTCAAAAAACACCTATAACCCTGCTAAAACGCTTAAAAACAGTGAAAAACCGTCAAAAAACACCAATAACCCTGCTAAAACGCCTAAAAACAGTGAAAAACCGTCAAAAAACACCAATAACCCCGCTAAAACGCTTAAAAACAGTGAAAAACCGTCAAAAAACACCAATAACCCTGCTAAAACGCTTAAAAACAGTGAAAAACAGTCAAAAAACACCAATAACCCTGCTAAAACGCTTAAAAACAGTGAAAAACCGTCAAAAAACACCAATAATCCCGCTGAAACGCTTAAAAACAGTGAAAAACCGTCAAAAAACACCTATAACCCTGCTAAAACGCTTAAAAACAGTGAAAAACCGTCAAAAAACACCAATAACCCTGCTAAAACGCTTAAAAACAGTGAAAAACCGTCAAAAAACACCAATAACCCTGCTGAAACGCTTAAAAACAGTGAAAAACCGTCAAAAAACACCAATAACCCTGCTGAAACGCTTAAAAACAGTGAAAAACCGTCAAAAAACACCAATAACCCTGCTGAAACGCTTAAAAACAATGAAAAACCGTCAAAAAACACCTATAACCCTGCTAAAACGCTTAAAAACAGTGAAAAACCGTCAAAAAACACCAATAACCCTGCTAAAACGCTTAAAAACAGTGAAAAACCGTCAAAAAACACCTATAACCCTGCTTAAACGCTAAAAAACAGTGAAAAACCGTCAAAAAACACCAATAACCCTGCTAAAACGCTTAAAAACAGTGAAAAAACGTCAAAAAACACCAATAACCCTGCTAAAACGCTTAAAAACAGTGAAAAACCGTCAAAAAACACCAATAACCCTGCTAAAACGCTTAAAAACAAAGAAAAACCGTCAAAAAACACCTATAACCCTGCTGAAACGCTTAAAAACAGTGAAAAAACGTCAAAAAACACCAATAACTCTGCTAAAACGCTTAAAAACAGTGAAAAACAGTCAAAAAACACCAATAACCCCGCTGAAACGCTTAAAAACAGTGAAAAACCGTCAAAAAACAGCAATAACCCTGCTAAAACGCTTAAAAACAGTGAAAAACCGTCAAAAAACACCAATAACCCTGCTAAAACGCTTAAAAACAGTGAAAAACCGTCAAAAAACACCAATAACCCTGCTGAAACGCTTTAAAACAGTGAAAAAACGTCAAAAAACACCTATAACCCTGCTAAAACGCTTAAAAACAGTGAAAAACCGTCAAAAAACACCAATAACCCTGCTAAAACGCCTAAAAACAGTGAAAAACCGTCAAAAAACACCAATAACCCCGCTAAAACGCTTAAAAACAGTGAAAAACCGTCAAAAAACACCAATAACCCTGCTAAAACGCTTAAAAACAGTGAAAAACAGTCAAAAAACACCAATAACCCTGCTAAAACGCTTAAAAACAGTGAAAAACCGTCAAAAAACACCAATAATCCCGCTGAAACGCTTAAAAACAGTGAAAAACCGTCAAAAAACACCTATAACCCTGCTAAAACGCTTAAAAACAGTGAAAAACCGTCAAAAAACACCAATAACCCTGCTAAAACGCTTAAAAACAGTGAAAAACCGTCAAAAAACACGAATAACCCTGCTGAAACGCTTAAAAACAGTGAAAAACCGTCAAAAAACACCAATAACCCTGCTGAAACGCTTAAAAACAGTGAAAAACCGTCAAAAAACACCAATAACCCTGCTGAAACGCTTAAAAACAATGAAAAACCGTCAAAAAACACCTATAACCCTGCTAAAACGCTTAAAAACAGTGAAAAACCGTCAAAAAACACCAATAACCCTGCTAAAACGCTTAAAAACAGTGAAAAACCGTCAAAAAACACCAATAACCCTGCTAAAACGCTTAAAAACAGTGAAAAACCGTCAAAAAACACCAATAACCCTGCTAAAACGCTTAAAAACAGTGAAAAACAGTCAAAAAACACCAATAACCCTGCTGAAACGCTTAAAAACAGTGAAAAACCGTCAAAAAACACCAATAACCCTGCTGAAACGCTTAAAAACAGTGAAAAACCGTCAAAAAACACCTATAACCCTGCTAAAACGCTTAAAAACAGTGAAAAACCGTCAAAAAACACCAATAACCCTGCTAAAACGCTAAAAAACAGTGAAAAACCGTCAAAAAACACCAATAACCCTGCTAAAACGCTTAAAAACAGTGAAAAACCGAAAAAAACACCAATAACCCTGCTAAAACGCTTAAAAACAGTGAAAAACCGTCAAAAAACACCAATAACCCTGCTAAAACGCTTAAAAACAGTGAAAAACCGTCAAAAAACACCAATAACCATGCTAAAACGCTTAAAAACAGTGAAAAACCGTCAAAAAACACCAATAACCCTGCTAAAACGCTTAAAAACAGTGAAAAACCGTCAAAAAACACCAATAACCCTGCTGAAACGCTTAAAAACAGTAAAAAACCGTCAAAAAACACCAATAACCCTGCTGAAACGCTTAAAAACAGTGAAAAACCGTCAAAAAACACCAATAACCCTGCTGAAACGCTTAAAAACAGTGAAAAACCGTCAAAAAACACCAATAACCCTGCTAAAACGCTTAAAAACAGTGAAAAACCGTCAAAAAACACCAATAACCCTGCTAAAACGCTTAAAAACAGTGAAAAACAGTCAAAAAACACCAATAACCCTGCTAAAACGCTTAAAAACAGTGAAAAACCGTCAAAAAACACCAATAACCCTGCTAAAACGCTTAAAAACAGTGAAAAAACGTCAAAAAACACCAATAACCCTGCTAAAACGCTTAAAAACAGTGAAAAACCGTCAAAAAACACCAATAACCCTGCTAAAACGCTTAAAAACAGTAAAAAACCGTCAAAAAACACCTATAACCCTGCTGAAACGCTTAAAAACAGTGAAAAACCGTCAAAAAACACCAATAACCCTGCTGAAACGCTTAAAAACAGTGAAAAACCGTCAAAAAACACCAATAACCCTGCTGAAACGCTTAAAAACAGTGAAAAACCGTCAAAAAACACCAATAACCCTGCTGAAACGCTTAAAAACAGTGAAAAACCGTCAAAAAACACCTATAACCCTGCTAAAACGCTTAAAAACAGTGAAAAACCGTCAAAAAACACCAATAACCCTGCTAAAACGCCTATAAAACAGTGAAAAACCGTCAAAAAACACCAATAACCCCGCTAAAACGCTTAAAAACAGTGAAAAAACCGTCAAAAAACACCAATAACCCTGCTAAAACGCTTAAAAACAGTGAAAAACAGTCAAAAAACACCAATAACCCTGCTAAAACGCTTAAAAACAGTGAAAAACCGTCAAAAAACACCAATAATCCCGCTGAAACGCTTAAAAACAGTGGAAAACCGTCAAAAAACACCTATAACCCTGCTAAAACGCTTAAAAACAGTGAAAAACCGTCAAAAAACACCAATAACCCTGCTAAAACGCTTAAAACAGTGAAAAACCGTCAAAAAACACCAATAACCCTGCTGAAACGCTTAAAAACAGTGAAAAACCGTCAAAAAACACCAATAACCCTGCTGAAACGCTTAAAAACAGTGAAAAACCGTCAAAAAACACCAATAACCCTGCTGAAACGCTTAAAAACAATGAAAAACCGTCAAAAAACACCTATAACCCTGCTAAAACGCTTAAAAACAGTGAAAAACCGTCAAAAAACACCAATAACCCTGCTAAAACGCTTAAAAACAGTGAAAAACCGTCAAAAACACCAATAACCCTGCTAAAACGCTTAAAAACAGTGAAAAACCGTCAAAAAACACCAATAACCCTGCTAAAACGCTTAAAAACAGTGAAAAACAGTCAAGAAACACCAATAACCCTGCTGAAACGCTTAAAAACAGTGAAAAACCGTCAAAAAACACCAATAACCCTGCTGAAACGCTTAAAAACAGTGAAAAACCGTCAAAAAACACCTATAACCCTGCTAAAACGCTTAAAAACAGTGAAAAACCGTCAAAAAACACCAATAACCCTGCTAAAACGCTAAAAAACAGTGAAAAACCGTCAAAAAACACCAATAACCCTGCTAAAACGCTTAAAAACAGTGAAAAACCGTAAAAAACACCAATAACCCTGCTAAAACGCTTAAAAACAGTGAAAAACCGTCAAAAAACACCAATAACCCTGCTAAAACGCTTAAAAACAGTGAAAAACCGTCAAAAAACACCAATAACCATGCTAAAACGCTTAAAAACAGTGAAAAACCGTCAAAAAACACCAATAACCCTGCTAAAACGCTTAAAAACAGTGAAAAACCGTCAAAAAACACCAATAACCCTGCTGAAACGCTTAAAAACAGTAAAAAACCGTCAAAAAACACCAATAACCCTGCTGAAACGCTTAAAACAGTGAAAAACCGTCAAAAAACACCAATAACCCTGCTGAAACGCTTAAAAACAGTGAAAAACAGTCAAAAAACACCAATAACCCTGCTAAAACGCTTAAAAACAGTGAAAAACCGTCAAAAAACACCAATAACCCTGCTAAAACGTTTAAAAACAGTGAAAAACCGTCAAAAAACACCTATAACCCTGCTAAAACGCTTAAAAACAGTGAAAAACCGTCAAAAAACACCAATAACCCTGCTAAAACGCTTAAAAACAGTGAAAAACCGTCAAAAAACACCAATAACCCTGCTAAAACGCTTAAAACAGTAAAAAACCGTCAAAAAACACCAATAACCCTGCTAAAACGCTTAAAAACAGTGAAAAACAGTCAAAAAACACCAATAACCCTGCTGAAACGCTTAAAAACAGTGAAAAACCGTCAAAAAACACCAATAACCCTGCTGAAACGCTTAAAAACAGTGAAAAACCGTCAAAAAACACCTATAACCCTGCTAAAACGCTTAAAAACAGTGAAAAACCGTCAAAAAACACCAATAACCCTGCTAAAACGCTAAAAAACAGTGAAAAACCGTCAAAAAACACCAATAACCCTGCTAAAACGCTTAAAAACAGTGAAAAACCGTAAAAAACACCAATAACCCTGCTAAAACGCTTAAAAACAGTGAAAAACCGTCAAAAAACACCAATAACCCTGCTAAAACGCTTAAAAACAGTGAAAAACCGTCAAAAAACACCAATAACCATGCTAAAACGCTTAAAAACAGTGAAAAACCGTCAAAAAACACCAATAACCCTGCTAAAACGCTTAAAAACAGTGAAAAACCGTCAAAAAACACCAATAACCCTGCTGAAACGCTTAAAAACAGTAAAAAACCGTCAAAAAACACCAATAACCCTGCTGAAACGCTTAAAAACAGTGAAAAACCGTCAAAAAACACCAATAACCCTGCTGAAACGCTTAAAAACAGTGAAAAACCGTCAAAAAACACCAATAACCCTGCTAAAACGCTTAAAAACAGTGAAAAACCGTCAAAAAACACCAATAACCCCGCTAAAACGCTTAAAAACAGTGAAAAACCGTCAAAAAACACCAATAACCCTGCTGAAACGCTTAAAAACAGTGAAAAACCGTCAAAAAACACCAATAACCCTGCTGAAACGCTTAAAAACAGTGAAAAACCGTCAAAAAACACCTATAACCCTGCTAAAACGCTTAAAAACAGTGAAAAACCGTCAAAAAACACCAATAACCCTGCTAAAACGCTTAAAAACAGTGAAAAACCGTCAAAAAACACCAATAACCCTGCTAAAACGCTTAAAAACAGTGAAAAACCGTCAAAAAACACCAATAACCCTGCTAAAACGCTTAAAAACAGTGAAAAACAGTCAAAAAACACCAATAACCCTGCTGAAACGCTTAAAAACAGTGAAAAACCGTCAAAAAACACCAATAACCCTGCTGAAACGCTTAAAAACAGTGAAAAACCGTCAAAAAACACCTATAACCCTGCTAAAACGCTTAAAAACAGTGAAAAACCGTCAAAAAACACCAATAACCCTGCTAAAACGCTAAAAAACAGTGAAAAACCGTCAAAAAACACCAATAACCCTGCTAAAACGCTTAAAAACAGTGAAAAACCGTAAAAAACACCAATAACCCTGCTAAAACGCTTAAAAACAGTGAAAAACCGTCAAAAAACACCAATAACCCTGCTAAAACGCTTAAAAACAGTGAAAAACCGTCAAAAAACACCAATAACCATGCTAAAACGCTTAAAAACAGTGAAAAACCGTCAAAAAACACCAATAACCCTGCTAAAACGCTTAAAAACAGTGAAAAACCGTCAAAAAACACCAATAACCCTGCTGAAACGCTTAAAAACAGTAAAAAACCGTCAAAAAACACCAATAACCCTGCTGAAACGCTTAAAAACAGTGAAAAACCGTCAAAAAACACAAATAACCCTGCTAAAACGCTTAAAAACAAAGAAAAACCGTCAAAAAACACCAATAACCCTGCTAAAACGCTTAAAAACAGTGAAAAACCGTCAAAAAACACCAATAACCCTGCTAAAACGCTTAAAAACAGTGAAAAACCGTCAAAAAACACCAATAACCCTGCTGAAACGCTTAAAAACAGTAAAAAACCGTCAAAAAACACCAATAACCCTGCTGAAACGCTTAAAAACAGTGAAAAACCGTCAAAAAACACCAATAACCCTGCTGAAACGCTTAAAAACAGTCAAAAACCGTCAAAAAACACCAATAACCCTGCTAAAACGCTTAAAAACAGTGAAAAACCGTCAAAAAACACCAATAACCCCGCTAAAACGCTTAAAAACAGTGAAAAACCGTCAAAAAACACCAATAACCCTGCTAAAACGCTTAAAAACAGTGAAAAACAGTCAAAAAACACCAATAACCCTGCTAAAACGCTTAAAAACAGTGAAAAACCGTCAAAAAACACCAATAACCCTGCTAAAACGCTTAAAAACAGTGAAAAAACGTCAAAAAACACCAATAACCCTGCTAAAACGCTTAAAAACAGTGAAAAACCGTCAAAAAACACCAATAACCCTGCTAAAACGCTTAAAAACAGTAAAAAACCGTCAAAAAACACCTATAACCCTGCTGAAACGCTTAAAAACAGTGAAAAACCGTCAAAAAACACCAATAACCCTGCTGAAACGCTTAAAAACAGTAAAAAAAACCGTCAAAAAACACCAATAACCCTGCTGAAACGCTTAAAAACAGTGAAAAACCGTCAAAAAACACCTATAACCCTGCTAAAACGCTTAAAAACAGTGAAAAACCGTCAAAAAACACCAATAACCCTGCTAAAACGCTTAAAAACAGTGAAAAACCGTCAAAAAACACCAATAACCCTGCTAAAACGCTTAAAAACAGTGAAAAACCGTCAAAAAACACCAATAACCCTGCTAAAACGCTTAAAAACAGTGAAAAACAGTCAAAAAACACCAATAACCCTGCTGAAACGCTTAAAAACAGTGAAAAACCGTCAAAAAACACCAATAACCCTGCTGAAACGCTTAAAAACAGTGAAAAACCGTCAAAAAACACCTATAACCCTGCTAAAACGCTTAAAAACAGTGAAAAACCGTCAAAAAACACCAATAACCCTGCTAAAACGCTAAAAAACAGTGAAAAACCGTCAAAAAACACCAATAACCCTGCTAAAACGCTTAAAAACAGTGAAAAACCGTAAAAAACACCAATAACCCTGCTAAAACGCTTAAAAACAGTGAAAAACCGTCAAAAAACACCAATAACCCTGCTAAAACGCTTAAAAACAGTGAAAAACCGTCAAAAAACACCAATAACCATGCTAAAACGCTTAAAAACAGTGAAAAACCGTCAAAAAACACCAATAACCCTGCTAAAACGCTTAAAAACAGTGAAAAACCGTCAAAAAACACCAATAACCCTGCTGAAACGCTTAAAAACAGTAAAAAACCGTCAAAAAACACCAATAACCCTGCTGAAACGCTTAAAAACAGTGAAAAACCGTCAAAAAACACCAATAACCCTGCTGAAACGCTTAAAAACAGTGAAAAACCGTCAAAAAACACCAATAACCCTGCTAAAACGCTTAAAAACAGTGAAAAACCGTCAAAAAACACCAATAACCCCGCTAAAACGCTTAAAAACAGTGAAAAACCGTCAAAAAACACCAATAACCCTGCTAAAACGCTTAAAAACAGTGAAAAACAGTCAAAAAACACCAATAACCCTGCTAAAACGCTTAAAAACAGTGAAAAACCGTCAAAAAACACCAATAACCCTGCTAAAACGCTTAAAAACAGTGAAAAAACGTCAAAAAACACCAATAACCCTGCTAAAACGCTTAAAAACAGTGAAAAACCGTCAAAAAACACCAATAACCCTGCTAAAACGCTTAAAAACAGTAAAAAACCGTCAAAAAACACCTATAACCCTGCTGAAACGCTTAAAAACAGTGAAAAACCGTCAAAAAACACCAATAACCCTGCTGAAACGCTTAAAAACAGTGAAAAACCGTCAAAAAACACGAATAACCCTGCTGAAACGCTTAAAAACAGTGAAAAACCGTCAAAAAACACCAATAACCCTGCTGAAACGCTTAAAAACAGTGAAAAACCGTCAAAAAACACCAATAACCTTGCTGAAACGCTTAAAAACAGTGAAAAACCGTCA
Organism: Styela clava; assembly: GCF_964204865.1. Classification (NCBI taxonomy): domain Eukaryota; kingdom Metazoa; phylum Chordata; class Ascidiacea; order Stolidobranchia; family Styelidae; genus Styela; species Styela clava. The sequence continues at coordinate 9,961 of NW_027556634.1, forward strand.
AAAAACACCAATAACCCAGCTAAAACGCTTAAAAACAGTGAAAAACCGTCAAAAAACACCTATAACCCTGCTAAAACGCTTAAAAACAGTGAAAAACCGTCAAAAAACAGCAATAACCCTGCTAAAACGCTTAAAAACAGTGAAAAACCGTCAAAAAACACCAATAACCCTGCTAAAACGCTCAAAAACAGTGAAAAACCGTCAAAAAACACCAATAACCCTGCTAAAACGCTTAAAAACAGTGAAAAACCGTCAAAAAACACCAATAACCCCGCTGAAACGCTTAAAAACAGTGAAAAACCGTCAAAAAACACCTATAACCCTGCTAAAACGCTAAAAAACAGTGAAAAACCGTCAAAAAACACCAATAACCCTGCTAAAACGCTCAAAAACAGTGAAAAAACGTCAAAAAACACCAATAACTCTGCTAAAACGCTTAAAAACAGTGAAAAACAGTCAAAAAACACCAATAACCCCGTTGAAACGCTTAAAAACAGTGAAAAACCGTCAAAAAACACCAATAACTCTGCTAAAACGCTTAAAAACAGTGAAAAACAGTCAAAAAACACCAATAACCCCGTTGAAACGCTTAAAAACAGTGAAAAACCGTCAAAAAACACCAATAACTCTGCTAAAACGCTTAAAAACAGTGAAAAACAGTCAAAAAACACCAATAACCCCGTTGAAACGCTTAAAAACAGTGAAAAACCGTCAAAAAACAGCAATAACCCTGCTAAAACGCTTAAAAACAGTGAAAAACCGTCAAAAAACACCAATAACCCTGCTAAAACGCTCAAAAACAGTGAAAAACCGTCAAAAAACACCAATAACCCTGCTGAAACGCTTTAAAACTGTGAAAAACCGTCAAAAAACACCTATAACCCTGCTAAAACGCTTAAAAACAGTGAAAAACCGTCAAAAAACACCAATAACCCTGCTAAAACGCTTAAAAACAGTGAAAAACAGTCAAAAAACACCAATAACCCTGCTGAAACGCTTAAAAACAGTGAAAAACCGTCAAAAAACACCAATAACCCTGCTGAAACGCTTAAAGACAGTGAAAAACCGTCAAAAAACACCTATAACCCTGCTAAAACGCTTAAAAACAGTGAAAAAACGTCAAAAAACACCAATAACCCTGCTAAAACGCTTAAAAACAGTGAAAAACCGTCAAAAAACACCAATAACCCTGCTAAAACGCTTAAAAACAGTGAAAAACCGTCAAAAAACACCAATAACCCTGCTGAAACGCTTAAAAACAGTGAAAAACCGTCAAAAAACACCAATAACCCTGCTGAAACGCTTAAAAACAGTGAAAAACCGTCAAAAAACACCAATAACCCTGCTGAAACGCTTAAAAACAGTGAAAAACCGTCAAAAAACACCAATAACCCTGCTGAAACGCTTAAAAACAGTGAAAAACCGTCAAAAAACACCAATAACCCTGCTAAAACGCTTAAAAACAGTGAAAAACCGTCAAAAAACACCAATAACCCCGCTAAAACGCTTAAAAACAGTGAAAAACCGTCAAAAAACACCAATAACCCTGCTAAAACGCTTAAAAACAGTGAAAAACAGTCAAAAAACACCAATAACCCTGCTAAAACGCTTAAAAACAGTGAAAAACCGTCAAAAAACACCAATAACCCTGCTAAAACGCTTAAAAACAGTGAAAAAACGTCAAAAAACACCAATAACCCTGCTAAAACGCTTAAAAACAGTGAAAAACCGTCAAAAAACACCAATAACCCTGCTAAAACGCTTAAAAACAGTAAAAACCCGTCAAAAAACACCTATAACCCTGCTGAAACGATTAAAAACAGTGAAAAACCGTCAAAAAACACCAATAACCCTGCTGAAACGCTTAAAAACAGTGAAAAACCGTCAAAAAACACGAATAACCCTGCTGAAACGCTTAAAAACAGTGAAAGACCGTCAAAAAACACCAATAACCCTGCTGAAACGCTTAAAAACAGTGAAAAACCGTCAAAAAACACCAATAACCCTGCTGAAACGCTTAAAAACAGTGAAAAACCGTCAAAAAACACCAATAACCCTGCTGAAACGCTTAAAAACAGTGAAAAACCGTCAAAAAACACGAATAACCCTGCTGAAACGCTTAAAAACAGTGAAAAACCGTCAAAAAACACCTATAACCCTGCTAAAACGCTTAAAAACAGTGAAAAACCGTCAAAAAACACCAATAACCCTGCTAAAACGCTTAAAAACAGTGAAAAACCGTCAAAAAACACCAATAACCCTGCTAAAACGCTTAAAAACAGTGAAAAACCGTCAAAAAACACCAATAACCCTGCTAAAACGCTTAAAAACAGTGAAAAACAGTCAAAAAACACCAATAACCCTGCTGAAACGCTTAAAAACAGTGAAAAACCGTCAAAAAACACCAATAACCCTGCTGAAACGCTTAAAAACAGTGAAAAACCGTCAAAAAACACCTATAACCCTGCTAAAACGCTTAAAAACAGTGAAAAACCGTCAAAAAAGACCAATAACCCTGCTAAAACGCTAAAAAACAGTGAAAAACCGTCAAAAAACACCAATAACCCTGCTAAAACGCTTAAAAACAGTGAAAAACCGTAAAAAACACCAATAACCCTGCTAAAACGCTTAAAAACAGTGAAAAACCGTCAAAAAACACCAATAACCCTGCTAAAACGCTTAAAAACAGTGAAAAACCGTCAAAAAACACCAATAACCCTGCTAAAACGCTTAAAAACAGTGAAAAACCGTCAAAAAACACCAATAACCCTGCTGAAACGCTTAAAAACAGTAAAAAACCGTCAAAAAACACCAATAACCCTGCTGAAACGCTTAAAAACAGTGAAAAACCGTCAAAAAACACCAATAACCCTGCTGAAACGCTTAAAAACAGTAAAAAACCGTCAAAAAACACCAATAACCCTGCTAAAACGCTTAAAAACAGTGAAAAACCGTCAAAAAACACCAATAACCCCGCTAAAACGCTTAAAAACAGTGAAAAACCGTCAAAAAACACCAATAACCCTGCTAAAACGCTTAAAAACAGTGAAAAACAGTCAAAAAACACCAATAACCCTGCTAAAACGCTTAAAAACAGTGAAAAACCGTCAAAAAACACCAATAACCCTGCTAAAACGCTTAAAAACAGTGAAAAAACGTCAAAAAACACCAATAACCCTGCTAAAACGCTTAAAAACAGTGAAAAACCGTCAAAAAACACCAATAACCCTGCTAAAACGCTTAAAAACAGTGAAAAACCGTCAAAAAACACCAATAACCCTGCTAAAACGCTTAAAAACAGTGAAAAACAGTCAAAAAACACCAATAACCCTGCTGAAACGCTTAAAAACAGTGAAAAACCGTCAAAAAACACCAATAACCCTGCTGAAACGCTTAAAAACAGTGAAAAACCGTCAAAAAACACCTATAACCCTGCTAAAACGCTTAAAAACAGTGAAAAACCGTCAAAAAACACCAATAACCCTGCTAAAACGCTAAAAAACAGTGAAAAACCGTCAAAAAACACCAATAACCCTGCTAAAACGCTTAAAAACAGTGAAAAACCGTAAAAAACACCAATAACCCTGCTAAAACGCTTAAAAACAGTGAAAAACCGTCAAAAAACACCAATAACCCTGCTAAAACGCTTAAAAACAGTGAAAAACCGTCAAAAAACACCAATAACCATGCTAAAACGCTTAAAAACAGTGAAAAACCGTCAAAAAACACCAATAACCCTGCTAAAACGCTTAAAAACAGTGAAAAACCGTCAAAAAACACCAATAACCCTGCTGAAACGCTTAAAAACAGTAAAAAACCGTCAAAAAACACCAATAACCCTGCTGAAACGCTTAAAAACAGTGAAAAACCGTCAAAAAACACCAATAACCCTGCTGAAACGCTTAAAAACAGTGAAAAACCGTCAAAAAACACCAATAACCCTGCTAAAACGCTTAAAAACAGTGAAAAACCGTCAAAAAACACCAATAACCCCGCTAAAACGCTTAAAAACAGTGAAAAACCGTCAAAAAACACCAATAACCCTGCTAAAACGCTTAAAAACAGTGAAAAACAGTCAAAAAACACCAATAACCCTGCTAAAACGCTTAAAAACAGTGAAAAACCGTCAAAAAACACCAATAACCCTGCTAAAACGCTTAAAAACAGTGAAAAAACGTCAAAAAACACCAATAACCCTGCTAAAACGCTTAAAAACAGTGAAAAACCGTCAAAAAACACCAATAACCCTGCTAAAACGCTTAAAAACAGTAAAAAACCGTCAAAAACACCTATAACCCTGCTGAAACGATTAAAAACAGTGAAAAACCGTCAAAAAACACCAATAACCCTGCTGAAACGCTTAAAAACAGTGAAAAACCGTCAAAAAACACGAATAACCCTGCTGAAACGCTTAAAAACAGTGAAAAACCGTCAAAAAACACCAATAACCCTGCTGAAACGCTTAAAAACAGTGAAAAACCGTCAAAAAACACCAATAACCCTGCTGAAACGCTTAAAAACAGTGAAAAACCGTCAAAAAACACCAATAACCCTGCTGAAACGCTTAAAAACAGTGAAAAACCGTCAAAAAACACGAATAACCCTGCTGAAACGCTTAAAAACAGTGAAAAACCGTCAAAAAACACCAATAACCCTGCTGAAACGCTTAAAAACAGTGAAAAACCGTCAAAAAACACCAATAACCCTGCTGAAACGCTTAAAAACAGTGAAAAACCGTCAAAAAACACCAATAACCCAGCTTAAACGCTTAAAAACAGTGAAAAACCGTCAAAAAACACCTATAACCCTGCTAAAACGCTTAAAAACAGTGAAAAACCGTCAAAAAACAGCAATAACCCTGCTAAAACGCTTAAAAACAGTGAAAAACCGTCAAAAAACACCAATAACCCTGCTAAAACGCTTAAAAACAGTGAAAAACCGTCAAAAAACACCAATAACCCTGCTAAAACGCCTAAAAACAGTGAAAAACCGTCAAAAAACACCAATAACCCCGCTGAAACGCTTAAAAACAGTGAAAAACCGTCAAAAAACACCTATAACCCTGCTTAAACGCTAAAAAACAGTGAAAAACCGTCAAAAACACCAATAACCCTGCTAAAACGCTTAAAAACAGTGAAAAAACGTCAAAAAACACCAATAACCCTGCTAAAACGCTTAAAAACAGTGAAAAACCGTCAAAAAACACCAATAACCCTGCTAAAACGCTCAAAAACAAAGAAAAACCGTCAAAAAACACCTATAACCCTGCTGAAACGCTTAAAAACAGTGAAAAAACGTCAAAAAACACCAATAACTCTGCTAAAACGCTTAAAAACAGTGAAAAACAGTCAAAAAACACCAATAACCCCGCTGAAACGCTTAAAAACAGTGAAAAACCGTCAAAAAACAGCAATAACCCTGCTAAAACGCTTAAAAACAGTGAAAAACCGTCAAAAAACACCAATAACCCTGCTAAAACGCTTAAAAACAGTGAAAAACCGTCAAAAAACACCAATAACCCTGCTGAAACGCTTTAAAACAGTGAAAAAACGTCAAAAAACACCTATAACCCTGCTAAAACGCTTAAAAACAGTGAAAAACCGTCAAAAAACACCAATAACCCTGCTAAAACGCCTAAAAACAGTGAAAAACCGTCAAAAAACACCAATAACCCCGCTAAAACGCTTAAAAACAGTGAAAAACCGTCAAAAAACACCAATAACCCTGCTAAAACGCTTAAAAACAGTGAAAAACAGTCAAAAAACACCAATAACCCTGCTAAAACGCTTAAAAACAGTGAAAAACCGTCAAAAAACACCAATAATCCCGCTGAAACGCTTAAAAACAGTGAAAAACCGTCAAAAAACACCTATAACCCTGCTAAAACGCTTAAAAACAGTGAAAAACCGTCAAAAAACACCAATAACCCTGCTAAAACGCTTAAAAACAGTGAAAAACCGTCAAAAAACACCAATAACCCTGCTGAAACGCTTAAAAACAGTGAAAAACCGTCAAAAAACACCAATAACCCTGCTGAAACGCTTAAAAAAAGTGAAAAACCGTCAAAAAACACCAATAACCCTGCTGAAACGCTTAAAAACAATGAAAAACCGTCAAAAAACACCTATAACCCTGCTAAAACGCTTAAAAACAGTGAAAAACCGTCAAAAAACACCAATAACCCTGCTAAAACGCTTAAAAACAGTGAAAAACCGTCAAAAAACACCAATAACCCTGCTAAAACGCTTAAAAACAGTGAAAAACCGTCAAAAAACACCAATAACCCTGCTAAAACGCTTAAAAACAGTGAAAAACAGTCAAAAAACACCAATAACCCTGCTGAAACGCTTAAAAACAGTGAAAAACCGTCAAAAAACACCAATAACCCTGCTGAAACGCTTAAAAACAGTGAAAAACCGTCAAAAAACACCTATAACCCTGCTAAAACGCTTAAAAACAGTGAAAAACCGTCAAAAAACACCAATAACCCTGCTAAAACGCTAAAAAACAGTGAAAAACCGTCAAAAAACACCAATAACCCTGCTAAAACGCTTAAAAACAGTGAAAAACCGTAAAAAACACCAATAACCCTGCTAAAACGCTTAAAAACAGTGAAAAACCGTCAAAAAACACCAATAACCCTGCTAAAACGCTTAAAAACAGTGAAAAACCGTCAAAAAACACCAATAACCATGCTAAAACGCTTAAAAACAGTGAAAAACCGTCAAAAAACACCAATAACCCTGCTAAAACGCTTAAAAACAGTGAAAAACCGTCAAAAAACACCAATAACCCTGCTGAAACGCTTAAAAACAGTAAAAAACCGTCAAAAAACACCAATAACCCTGCTGAAACGCTTAAAAACAGTGAAAAACCGTCAAAAAACACCAATAACCTTGCTGAAACGCTTAAAAACAGTGAAAAACCGTCAAAAAACACCAATAACCCTGCTAAAACGCTTAAAAACAGTGAAAAACCGTCAAAAAACACCAATAACCCCGCTAAAACGCTTAAAAACAGTGAAAAACCGTCAAAAAACACCAATAACCCTGCTAAAACGCTTAAAAACAGTGAAAAACAGTCAAAAAACACCAATAACCCTGCTAAAACGCTTAAAAACAGTGAAAACCCGTCAAAAAACACCAATAACCCTGCTAAAACGCTTAAAAACAGTGAAAAAACGTCAAAAAACACCAATAACCCTGCTAAAACGCTTAAAAACAGTGAAAAACCGTCAAAAAACACCAATAACCCTGCTAAAACGCTTAAAAACAGTAAAAAACCGTCAAAAAACACCTATAACCCTGCTGAAACGCTTAAAAACAGTGAAAAACCGTCAAAAAACACCAATAACCCTGCTGAAACGCTTAAAAACAGTGAAAAACCGTCAAAAAACACCAATAACCCTGCTGAAACGCTTAAAAACAGTGAAAAACCGTCAAAAAACACCAATAACCCTGCTGAAACGCTTAAAAACAGTGAAAAACCGTCAAAAAACACCTATAACCCTGCTAAAACGCTTAAAAACAGTGAAAAACCGTCAAAAAACACCAATAACCCTGCTAAAACGCCTAAAAACAGTGAAAAACCGTCAAAAAACACCAATAACCCCGCTAAAACGCTTAAAAACAGTGAAAAACCGTCAAAAAACACCAATAACCCTGCTAAAACGCTTAAAAACAGTGAAAAACAGTCAAAAAACACCAATAACCCTGCTAAAACGCTAAAAAACAGTGAAAAACCGTCAAAAAACACCAATAATCCCGCTGAAACGCTTAAAAACAGTGAAAAACCGTCAAAAAACACCTATAACCCTGCTAAAACGCTTAAAAACAGTGAAAAACCGTCAAAAAACACCAATAACCCTGCTAAAACGCTTAAAAACAGTGAAAAACCGTCAAAAAACACCAATAACCCTGCTGAAACGCTTAAAAACAGTGAAAAACCGTCAAAAAACACCAATAACCCTGCTGAAACGCTTAAAAACAGTGAAAAACCGTCAAAAAACACCAATAACCCTGCTGAAACGCTTAAAAACAATGAAAAACCGTCAAAAAACACCTATAACCCTGCTAAAACGCTTAAAAACAGTGAAAAACCGTCAAAAAACACCAATAACCCTGCTAAAACGCTTAAAAACAGTGAAAAACCGTCAAAAAACACCAATAACCCTGCTAAAACGCTTAAAAACAGTGAAAAACCGTCAAAAAACACCAATAACCCTGCTAAAACGCTTAAAAACAGTGAAAAACAGTCAAGAAACACCAATAACCCTGCTGAAACGCTTAAAAACAGTGAAAAACCGTCAAAAAACACCAATAACCCTGCTGAAACGCTTAAAAACAGTGAAAAACCGTCAAAAAACACCTATAACCCTGCTAAAACGCTTAAAAACAGTGAAAAACCGTCAAAAAACACCAATAACCCTGCTAAAACGCTAAAAAACAGTGAAAAACCGTCAAAAAACACCAATAACCCTGCTAAAACGCTTAAAAACAGTGAAAAACCGTAAAAAACACTAATAACCCTGCTAAAACGCTTAAAAACAGTGAAAAACCGTCAAAAAACACCAATAATCCCGCTGAAACGCTTAAAAACAGTGAAAAACCGTCAAAAAACACCTATAACCCTGCTAAAACGCTTAAAAACAGTGAAAAACCGTCAAAAAACACCAATAATCCCGCTAAAACGCTTAAAAACAGTGAAAAACCGTCAAAAAACACCAATAACCCTGCTAAAACGCTTAAAAACAGTGAAAAACAGTCAAAAAACACCAATAACCCTGCTAAAACGCTTAAAAACAGTGAAAAACCGTCAAAAAACACCAATAACCCTGCTAAAACGCTTAAAAACAGTGAAAAACCGTCAAAAAACACCAATAACCCTGCTGAAACGCTTAAAAACAATGAAAAACCGTCAAAAAACACCTATAACCCTGCTAAAACGCTTAAAAACAGTGAAAAACCGTCAAAAAACACCAATAACCCTGCTAAAACGCTTAAAAACAGTGAAAAACCGTCAAAAAACACCAATAACCCTGCTAAAACGCTTAAAAACAGTGAAAAACCGTCAAAAAACACCAATAACCCTGCTAAAACGCTTAAAAACAGTGAAAAACAGTCAAGAAACACCAATAACCCTGCTGAAACGCTTAAAAACAGTGAAAAACCGTCAAAAAACACCAATAACCCTGCTGAAACGCTTAAAAACAGTGAAAAACCGTCAAAAAACACCTATAACCCTGCTAAAACGCTTAAAAACAGTGAAAAACCGTCAAAAAACACCAATAACCCTGCTAAAACGCTAAAAAACAGTGAAAAACCGTCAAAAAACACCAATAACCCTGCTAAAACGCTTAAAAACAGTGAAAAACCGTAAAAAACACTAATAACCCTGCTAAAACGCTTAAAAACAGTGAAAAACCGTCAAAAAACACCAATAATCCCGCTGAAACGCTTAAAAACAGTGAAAAACCGTCAAAAAACACCTATAACCCTGCTAAAACGCTTAAAAACAGTGAAAAACCGTCAAAAAACACCAATAATCCCGCTAAAACGCTTAAAAACAGTGAAAAACCGTCAAAAAACACCAATAACCCTGCTAAAACGCTTAAAAACAGTGAAAAACAGTCAAAAAACACCTATAACCCTGCTAAAACGCTTAAAAACAGTGAAAAACCGTCAAAAAACACCAATAACCCTGCTAAAACGCCTAAAAACAGTGAAAAACCGTCAAAAAACACCAATAACCCCGCTAAAACGCTTAAAAACAGTGAAAAACCGTCAAAAAACACCAATAACCCTGCTAAAACGCTTAAAAACAGTGAAAAACAGTCAAAAAACACCAATAACCCTGCTAAAACGCTTAAAAACAGTGAAAAACCGTCAAAAAACACCAATAATCCCGCTGAAACGCTTAAAAACAGTGAAAAACCGTCAAAAAACACCTATAACCCTGCTAAAACGCTTAAAAACAGTGAAAAACCGTCAAAAAACACCAATAACCCTGCTAAAACGCTTAAAAACAGTGAAAAACCGTCAAAAAACACCAATAACCCTGCTGAAACGCTTAAAAACAGTGAAAAACCGTCAAAAAACACCAATAACCCTGCTGAAACGCTTAAAAACAGTGAAAAACCGTCAAAAAACACCAATAACCCTGCTGAAACGCTTAAAAACAATGAAAAACCGTCAAAAAACACCTATAACCCTGCTAAAACGCTTAAAAACAGTGAAAAACCGTCAAAAAACACCAATAACCCTGCTAAAACGCTTAAAAACAGTGAAAAACCGTCAAAAAACACCAATAACCCTGCTAAAACGCTTAAAAACAGTGAAAAACCGTCAAAAAACACCAATAACCCTGCTAAAACGCTTAAAAACAGTGAAAAACAGTCAAAAAACACCAATAACCCTGCTGAAACGCTTAAAAACAGTGAAAAACCGTCAAAAAACACCAATAACCCTGCTGAAACGCTTAAAAACAGTGAAAAACCGTCAAAAAACACCTATAACCCTGCTAAAACGCTTAAAAACAGTGAAAAACCGTCAAAAAACACCAATAACCCTGCTAAAACGCTAAAAAACAGTGAAAAACCGTCAAAAAACACCAATAACCCTGCTAAAACGCTTAAAAACAGTGAAAAACCGTAAAAAACACCAATAACCCTGCTAAAACGCTTAAAAACAGTGAAAAACCGTCAAAAAACACCAATAACCCTGCTAAAACGCTTAAAAACAGTGAAAAACCGTCAAAAAACACCAATAACCATGCTAAAACGCTTAAAAACAGTGAAAAACCGTCAAAAAACACCAATAACCCTGCTAAAACGCTTAAAAACAGTGAAAAACCGTCAAAAAACACCAATAACCCTGCTGAAACGCTTAAAAACAGTAAAAAACCGTCAAAAAACACCAATAACCCTGCTGAAACGCTTAAAAACAGTGAAAAACCGTCAAAAAACACCAATAACCTTGCTGAAACGCTTAAAAACAGTGAAAAACCGTCAAAAAACACCAATAACCCTGCTAAAACGCTTAAAAACAGTGAAAAACCGTCAAAAAACACCAATAACCCCGCTAAAACGCTTAAAAACAGTGAAAAACCGTCAAAAAACACCAATAACCCTGCTAAAACGCTTAAAAACAGTGAAAAACAGTCAAAAAACACCAATAACCCTGCTAAAACGCTTAAAAACAGTGAAAACCCGTCAAAAAACACCAATAACCCTGCTAAAACGCTTAAAAACAGTGAAAAAACGTCAAAAAACACCAATAACCCTGCTAAAACGCTTAAAAACAGTGAAAAACCGTCAAAAAACACCAATAACCCTGCTAAAACGCTTAAAAACAGTAAAAAACCGTCAAAAAACACCTATAACCCTGCTGAAACGCTTAAAAACAGTGAAAAACCGTCAAAAAACACCAATAACCCTGCTGAAACGCTTAAAAACAGTGAAAAACCGTCAAAAAACACCAATAACCCTGCTGAAACGCTTAAAAACAGTGAAAAACCGTCAAAAAACACCAATAACCCTGCTGAAACGCTTAAAAACAGTGAAAAACCGTCAAAAAACACCTATAACCCTGCTAAAACGCTTAAAAACAGTGAAAAACCGTCAAAAAACACCAATAACCCTGCTAAAACGCCTAAAAACAGTGAAAAACCGTCAAAAAACACCAATAACCCCGCTAAAACGCTTAAAAACAGTGAAAAACCGTCAAAAAACACCAATAACCCTGCTAAAACGCTTAAAAACAGTGAAAAACAGTCAAAAAACACCAATAACCCTGCTAAAACGCTAAAAAACAGTGAAAAACCGTCAAAAAACACCAATAATCCCGCTGAAACGCTTAAAAACAGTGAAAAACCGTCAAAAAACACCTATAACCCTGCTAAAACGCTTAAAAACAGTGAAAAACCGTCAAAAAACACCAATAACCCTGCTAAAACGCTTAAAAACAGTGAAAAACCGTCAAAAAACACCAATAACCCTGCTGAAACGCTTAAAAACAGTGAAAAACCGTCAAAAAACACCAATAACCCTGCTGAAACGCTTAAAAACAGTGAAAAACCGTCAAAAAACACCAATAACCCTGCTGAAACGCTTAAAAACAATGAAAAACCGTCAAAAAACACCTATAACCCTGCTAAAACGCTTAAAAACAGTGAAAAACCGTAAAAAAACACCAATAACCCTGCTAAAACGCTTAAAAACAGTGAAAAACCGTCAAAAAACACCAATAACCCTGCTAAAACGCTTAAAAACAGTGAAAAACCGTCAAAAAACACCAATAACCCTGCTAAAACGCTTAAAAACAGTGAAAAACAGTCAAGAAACACCAATAACCCTGCTGAAACGCTTAAAAACAGTGAAAAACCGTCAAAAAACACCAATAACCCTGCTGAAACGCTTAAAAACAGTGAAAAACCGTCAAAAAACACCTATAACCCTGCTAAAACGCTTAAAAACAGTTAAAAACCGTCAAAAAACACCAATAACCCTGCTAAAACGCTAAAAAACAGTGAAAAACCGTCAAAAAACACCAATAACCCTGCTAAAACGCTTAAAAACAGTGAAAAACCGTAAAAAACACTAATAACCCTGCTAAAACGCTTAAAAACAGTGAAAAACCGTCAAAAAACACCAATAACCCTGCTAAAACGCTTAAAAACAGTGAAAAACCGTCAAAAAACACCAATAACCATGCTAAAACGCCTAAAAACAGTGAAAAACCGTCAAAAAACACCAATAACCCTGCTAAAACGCTTAAAAACAGTGAAAAACCGTCAAAAAACACCAATAACCCTGCTGAAACGCTTAAAAACAGTAAAAAACCGTCAAAAAACACCAATAACCCTGCTGAAACGCTTAAAAACAGTGAAAAACCGTCAAAAAACACCAATAACCCTGCTGAAACGCTTAAAAACAGTGAAAAACCGTCAAAAAACACCAATAACCCTGCTAAAACGCTTAAAAACAGTGAAAAACCGTCAAAAAACACCAATAACCCCGCTAAAACGCTTAAAAACAGTGAAAAACCGTCAAAAAACACCAATAACCCTGCTAAAACGCTCAAAAACAGTGAAAAACCGTCAAAAAACACCAATAACCCTGCTAAAACGCTTAAAAACAGTGAAAAACAGTCAAAAAACACCAATAACCCTGCTGAAACGCTTAAAAACAGTAAAGAACCGTCAAAAAACACCTATAACCCTGCTGAAACGCTTAAAAACAGTAAAAAACCGTCAAAAAACACCTATAACCCTGCTGAAACGCTTAAAAACAGTGAAAAACCGTCAAAAAACACCAATAACCCTGCTAAAACGCTTAAAAACAGTGAAAAACCGTCAAAAAACACCAATAACCCTGCTAAAACGCTTAAAAACAGTGAAAAACAGTCAAGAAACACCAATAACCCTGCTGAAACGCTTAAAAACAGTGAAAAACCGTCAAAAAACACCAATAACCCTGCTGAAACGCTTAAAAACAGTGAAAAACCGTCAAAAAACACCTATAACCCTGCTAAAACGCTTAAAAACAGTGAAAAACCGTCAAAAAACACCAATAACCCTGCTAAAACGCTAAAAAACAGTGAAAAACCGTCAAAAAACACCAATAACCCTGCTAAAACGCTTAAAAACAGTGAAAAACCGTAAAAAACACCAATAACCCTGCTAAAACGCTTAAAAACAGTGAAAAACCGTCAAAAAACACCAATAACCCTGCTAAAACGCTTAAAAACAGTGAAAAACCGTCAAAAAACACCAATAACCATGCTAAAACGCCTAAAAACAGTGAAAAACCGTCAAAAAACACCAATAACCCTGCTAAAACGCTTAAAAACAGTGAAAAACCGTCAAAAAACACCAATAACCCTGCTGAAACGCTTAAAAACAGTAAAAAACCGTCAAAAAACACCAATAACCCTGCTGAAACGCTTAAAAACAGTGAAAAACCGTCAAAAAACACCAATAACCCTGCTGAAACGCTTAAAAACAGTGAAAAACCGTCAAAAAACACCAATAACCCTGCTAAAACGCTTAAAAACAGTGAAAAACCGTCAAAAAACACCAATAACCCCGCTAAAACGCTTAAAAACAGTGAAAAACCGTCAAAAAACACCAATAACCCTGCTAAAACGCTCAAAAACAGTGAAAAACCGTCAAAAAACACCAATAACCCTGCTAAAACGCTTAAAAACAGTGAAAAACAGTCAAAAAACACCAATAACCCTGCTGAAACGCTTAAAAACAGTGAAAAACCGTCAAAAAACACCAATAACCCTGCTGAAACGCTTAAAAACAGTGAAAAACCATCAAAAAACACCTATAACCCTGCTAAAACGCTTAAAAACAGTGAAAAACCGTCAAAAAACACCAATAACCCTGCTAAAACGCTAAAAAACAGTGAAAAACCGTCAAAAAACACCAATAACCCTGCTAAAACGCTTAAAAACAGTGAAAAACCGTATAAAACACCAATAACCCTGCTAAAACGCTTAAAAACAGTGAAAAACCGTCAAAAAACACCAATAACCCTGCTAAAACGCTTAAAAACAGTGAAAAACCGTCAAAAAACACCAATAACCATGCTAAAACGCTTAAAAACAGTGAAAAACCGTCAAAAAACACCAATAACCCTGCTAAAACGCTTAAAAACAGTGAAAAACCGTCAAAAAACACCAATAACCCTGCTGAAACGCTTAAAAACAGTAAAAAACCGTCAAAAAACACCAATAACCCTGCTGAAACGCTTAAAAACAGTGAAAAACCGTCAAAAAACACCAATAACCCTGCTGAAACGCTTAAAAACAGTGAAAAACCGTCAAAAAACACCAATAACCCTGCTAAAACGCTTAAAAACAGTGAAAAACCGTCAAAAAACACCAATAACCCCGCTAAAACGCTTAAAAACAGTGAAAAACCGTCAAAAAACACCAATAACCCTGCTAAAACGCTTAAAAACAGTGAAAAACAGTCAAAAAACACCAATAACCCTGCTAAAACGCTTAAAAACAGTGAAAAACCGTCAAAAAACACCAATAACCCTGCTAAAACGCTTAAAAACAGTGAAAAAACGTCAAAAAACACCAATAACCCTGCTAAAACGCTAAAAAACAGTGAAAAACCGTCAAAAAACACCAATAACCCTGCTAAAACGCTTAAAAACAGTAAAAAACCGTCAAAAAACACCTATAACCCTGCTGAAACGATTAAAAACAGTGAAAAACCGTCAAAAAACACCAATAACCCTGCTGAAACGCTTAAAAACAGTGAAAAACCGTCAAAAAACACGAATAACCCTGCTGAAACGCTTAAAAACAGTGAAAAACCGTCAAAAAACACCAATAACCCTGCTGAAACGCTTAAAAACAGTGAAAAACCGTCAAAAAACACCAATAACCCTGCTGAAACGCTTAAAAACAGTGAAAAACCGTCAAAAAACACCAATAACCCTGCTGAAACGCTTAAAAACAGTGAAAAACCGTCAAAAAACACGAATAACCCTGCTGAAACGCTTAAAAACAGTGAAAAACCGTCAAAAAACACCAATAACCCTGCTGAAACGCTTAAAAACAGTGAAAAACCGTCAAAAAACACCAATAACCCTGCTGAAACGCTTAAAAACAGTGAAAAACCGTCAAAAAACACCAATAACCCAGCTAAAACGCTTAAAAACAGTGAAAAACCGTCAAAAAACACCTATAACCCTGCTAAAACGCTTAAAAACAGTGAAAAACCGTCAAAAAACAGCAATAACCCTGCTAAAACGCTTAAAAACAGTGAAAAACCGTCAAAAAACACCAATAACCCTGCTAAAACGCTTAAAAACAGTGAAAAACCGTCAAAAAACACCAATAACCCTGCTAAAACGCTTAAAAACAGTGAAAAACCGTCAAAAAACACCAATAACCCCGCTGAAACGCTTAAAAACAGTGAAAAACCGTCAAAAAACACCTATAACCCTGCTTAAACGCTAAAAAACAGTGAAAAACCGTCAAAAAACACCAATAACCCTGCTAAAACGCTTAAAAACAGTGAAAAAACGTCAAAAAACACCAATAACCCTGCTAAAACGCTTAAAAACAGTGAAAAACCGTCAAAAAACACCAATAACCCTGCTAAAACGCTTAAAAACAAAGAAAAACCGTCAAAAAACACCTATAACCCTGCTGAAACGCTTAAAAACAGTGAAAAAACGTCAAAAAACACCAATAACTCTGCTAAAACGCTTAAAAACAGTGAAAAACAGTCAAAAAACACCAATAACCCCGCTGAAACGCTTAAAAACAGTGAAAAACCGTCAAAAAACAGCAATAACCCTGCTAAAACGCTTAAAAACAGTGAAAAACCGTCAAAAAACACCAATAACCCTGCTAAAACGCTTAAAAACAGTGAAAAACCGTCAAAAAACACCAATAACCCTGCTGAAACGCTTTAAAACAGTGAAAAAACGTCAAAAAACACCTATAACCCTGCTAAAACGCTTAAAAACAGTGAAAAACCGTCAAAAAACACCAATAACCCTGCTAAAACGCCTAAAAACAGTGAAAAACCGTCAAAAAACACCAATAACCCCGCTAAAACGCTTAAAAACAGTGAAAAACCGTCAAAAAACACCAATAACCCTGCTAAAACGCTTAAAAACAGTGAAAAACAGTCAAAAAACACCAATAACCCTGCTAAAACGCTTAAAAACAGTGAAAAACCGTCAAAAAACACCAATAATCCCGCTGAAACGCTTAAAAACAGTGAAAAACCGTCAAAAAACACCTATAACCCTGCTAAAACGCTTAAAAACAGTGAAAAACCGTCAAAAAACACCAATAACCCTGCTAAAACGCTTAAAAACAGTGAAAAACCGTCAAAAAACACCAATAACCCTGCTGAAACGCTTAAAAACAGTGAAAAACCGTCAAAAAACACCAATAACCCTGCTGAAACGCTTAAAAACAGTGAAAAACCGTCAAAAAACACCAATAACCCTGCTGAAACGCTTAAAAACAATGAAAAACCGTCAAAAAACACCTATAACCCTGCTAAAACGCTTAAAAACAGTGAAAAACCGTCAAAAAACACCAATAACCCTGCTAAAACGCTTAAAAACAGTGAAAAACCGTCAAAAAACACCAATAACCCTGCTAAAACGCTTAAAAACAGTGAAAAACCGTCAAAAAACACCAATAACCCTGCTAAAACGCTTAAAAACAGTGAAAAACAGTCAAAAAACACCAATAACCCTGCTGAAACGCTTAAAAACAGTGAAAAACCGTCAAAAAACACCAATAACCCTGCTGAAACGCTTAAAAACAGTGAAAAACCGTCAAAAAACACCTATAACCCTGCTAAAACGCTTAAAAACAGTGAAAAACCGTCAAAAAACACCAATAACCCTGCTAAAACGCTAAAAAACAGTGAAAAACCGTCAAAAAACACCAATAACCCTGCTAAAACGCTTAAAAACAGTGAAAAACCGTAAAAAACACCAATAACCCTGCTAAAACGCTTAAAAACAGTGAAAAACCGTCAAAAAACACCAATAACCCTGCTAAAACGCTTAAAAACAGTGAAAAACCGTCAAAAAACACCAATAACCATGCTAAAACGCTTAAAAACAGTGAAAAACCGTCAAAAAACACCAATAACCCTGCTAAAACGCTTAAAAACAGTGAAAAACCGTCAAAAAACACCAATAACCCTGCTGAAACGCTTAAAAACAGTAAAAAACCGTCAAAAAACACCAATAACCCTGCTGAAACGCTTAAAAACAGTGAAAAACCGTCAAAAAACACCAATAACCCTGCTGAAACGCTTAAAAACAGTGAAAAACCGTCAAAAAACACCAATAACCCTGCTAAAACGCTTAAAAACAGTGAAAAACCGTCAAAAAACACCAATAACCCCGCTAAAACGCTTAAAAACAGTGAAAAACCGTCAAAAAACACCAATAACCCTGCTAAAACGCTTAAAAACAGTGAAAAACAGTCAAAAAACACCAATAACCCTGCTAAAACGCTTAAAAACAGTGAAAACCCGTCAAAAAACACCAATAACCCTGCTAAAACGCTTAAAAACAGTGAAAAAACGTCAAAAAACACCAATAACCCTGCTAAAACGCTTAAAAACAGTGAAAAACCGTCAAAAAACACCAATAACCCTGCTAAAACGCTTAAAAACAGTAAAAAACCGTCAAAAAACACCTATAACCCTGCTGAAACGCTTAAAAACAGTGAAAAACCGTCAAAAAACACCAATAACCCTGCTGAAACGCTTAAAAACAGTGAAAAACCGTCAAAAAACACCAATAACCCTGCTGAAACGCTTAAAAACAGTGAAAAACCGTCAAAAAACACCAATAACCCTGCTGAAACGCTTAAAAACAGTGAAAAACCGTCAAAAAACACCTATAACCCTGCTAAAACGCTTAAAAACAGTGAAAAACCGTCAAAAAACACCAATAACCCTGCTAAAACGCCTAAAAACAGTGAAAAACCGTCAAAAAACACCAATAACCCCGCTAAAACGCTTAAAAACAGTGAAAAACCGTCAAAAAACACCAATAACCCTGCTAAAACGCTTAAAAACAGTGAAAAACAGTCAAAAAACA
>NW_027556635.1:0-52649 GCF_964204865.1 Styela clava
GTTTTTTGACGGTTTTTCACTGTTTTTAAGCGTTTTAGCAGGGTTATTGGTGTTTTTGACGGTTTTTCACTGTTTCTAAGCGTTTTAGCAGGGTTATTGGTGTTTCTTGACGGTTTTTCACTGTTTTTAAGCGTTTTAGCAGGGTTATTGGTGTTTTTTGACGGTTTTTCACTGTTTTTAAGCGTTTTAGCAGGGTTATTGGTGTTTTTTGACGGTTTTTCACTGTTTTTAAGCGTTTTAGCAGGGTTATTGGTGTTTTTTGACGGTTTTTCACTGTTTTTAAGCGTTTTATCAGGGTTATTGGTGTTTTTTGATGGGTTTTCACTGTTTTTAAGCGTTTTAGCAGGGTTATTGGTGTTTTTTGACGGTTTTCCACTGTTTTTAAGCGTTTTAGCAGGGTTATTGGTGTTTTTTGACGGTTTTTCACTGTTTTTAGGCGTTTTAGCAGGGTTATTGGTGTTTTTTGACGGTTTTTCACTGTTTTTAAGCGTTTTAGCAGGGTTATTGGTGTTTTTTGACGGTTTTTCACTGTTTTTAAGCGTTTTAGCAGGATTATTGGTGTTTTTTGACGGTTTTTCCTTGTTTTTAGGCGTTTCAGCAGGGTTATTGGTGTTTTTTGACGGTTTTTCACTGTTTTTAAGCGTTTCAGCAGGGTTATTGGTGTTTTTTGACGGTTTTTCACTGTTTTTAAGCGTTTTAGCAGGGTTATTGGTGTTTTTTGACGGTTTTTCACTGTTTTTCAGCGTTTTAGCAGGGTTATTGGTGTTTTTTGACGGTTTTTCACTGTTTTTAAGCGTTTTAGCAGGGTTATTGGTGTTTTTTGACGGTTTTTCACTGTTTTTAAGCGTTTTAGCAGGGTTATTGGTGTGTTTTGACGGTTTTTCACTGTTTTTAAGCGTTTTAGCAGGGTTATTGGTGTTTTTTGATGGTTTTTCACTGTTTTTAAGCGTTTTAGCAGGGTTATTGGTGTTTTTGACGGTTTTCCACTGTTTTTAAGCGTTTTAGCAGGGTTATTGTTGTTTTTTGACGGTTTTTCACTGTTTTTAGGCGTTTTAGCAGGGTTATCGATGTTTTTTGACGGTTTTTCACTGTTTTTAAGCGTTTTAGCAGGGTTATTGGTGTTTTTTGACGGTTTTTCACTGTTTTTAAGCGTTTTAGCAGGATTATTGGTGTTTTTTGACGGTTTTTCTCTGTTTTTAAGCGTTTTAGCAGGGTTATTGGTGTTTTTTGACGGTTTTTCACTGTTTTTAAGCGTTTTAGCAGGGTTATTGGTGTTTTTTGACGGTTTTTCAGTGTTTTTAAGCGTTTTAGCAGGGTTATTGTTGTTTTTTGACGGTTTTTCACTGTTTTTAAGCGTTTTAGCAGGGTTATTGGTGTTTTTTGACGGTTTTTCACTGTTTCTAAGCGTTTTAGCAGGGTTATTGGTGTTTTTTGACGGTTTTTCACTGTTTTTAAGCGTTTTAGCAGGGTGATTGGTGTTTTTTGACGGTTTCTCACTTTTTTTAAGCGTTTTAGCAGGGTTATTGGTGTTTTTTGACGTTTTTTCACTGTTTTTAAGCGTTTCAGCAGGGTTATTGGTGTTTTTTGACGGTTTTTCACTGTTTTTAAGCGTTTCAGCAGGGTAATTGGTGTTTTTTGACGGTTTTTCACTGTTTTTAAGCGTTTTAGCAGGGTTATTGGTGTTTTTTGACGGTTTTTCACTGTTTTTAAGCGTTTTAGCAGGGTTATTGGTGTTTTTTGACGGTTTTTCACTGTTTTTAAGCGTTTTAGCAGCGTTATTGTTGTTTTTTGACGGTTTTTCACTGTTTTTAAGCGTTTTAGCAGGATTATTGGTGTTTTTTGACGGTTTTTCACTGTTTCTAAGCGTTTTAGCAGGGTTATTGGTGTTTTTTGACGGTTTTTCACTGTTTTTAAGCGTTTTAGCAGGGTTATTGGTGTTTTTTGACGATTTTTCACTTTTTTTAAGCGTTTTAGCAGGGTTATTGGTGTTTTTTGACGGTTTTTCAATGTTTTTAAGCGTTTCAGCAGGGTTATTGGTGTTTTTTGACGGTTTTTCACTGTTTTTAAGCGTTTCAGCAGGGTAATTGGTGTTTTTTGACGGTTTTTCACTGTTTTTAAGCGTTTTAGCAGGGTTATTGGTGTTTTTTGACGGTTTTTCACTGTTTTTAAGCATTTTAGTAGGGTTATTGGTGTTTTTTGACGGTTTTTCACTGTTTTTAAGCGTTTTAGCAGGGTTATTGGTGTTTTTTGACGGTTTTTAAACTGTTTTTGAGCGTTTTAGCAGGGTTATTGGTGTTTTTTGACGGTTTTTCACTGTTTTTGAGCGTTTTAGCAGGGTTATTGGTGTTTTTTGACGGTTTTTCACTGTTTTTTAAGCGTTTTAGCAGGGTTATTGGTGTTT
This sequence comes from Styela clava, assembly GCF_964204865.1. Classification (NCBI taxonomy): domain Eukaryota; kingdom Metazoa; phylum Chordata; class Ascidiacea; order Stolidobranchia; family Styelidae; genus Styela; species Styela clava. The sequence goes on from NW_027556635.1 coordinate 2,402, forward strand.
TTTGATGGTTTTTCACTGTTTTTAAGCGTTTTAGCAAGGTTATTGGTGTTTTTTGACGGTTTTTCACTGTTTTTAAGCGTTTTAGCAGGGTTATTGGTGTTTTTTGACGGTTTTTCACTGTTTTTAAGCGTTTTAGCAGGGTTATTGGTGTTTTTTGACGGTTTTTCACTGTTTTTAAGCGTTTTAGCAGGGTTATTGGTGTTTTTTGACGGTTTTTCACTGTTTTTAAGCATTTTAGTAGAGTTATTGGTGTTTTTTGACGGTTTTTCACTGTTTTTAGGCGTTTTAGCAGGGATATTGGTGTTTTTTGACGGTTTTTAACTGTTTTTGAGCGTTTTAGCAGGGTTATTGGTGTTTTTTGACGGTTTTTTACTGTTTTTGAGCGTTTTAGCAGGGTTATTGGTGTTTTTTGACGGTTTTTCACTGTTTTTAAGCGTTTTAGCAGGGTTATGGGTGTTTTTTGATGGTTTTTCACTGTTTTTAAGCGTTTTAGCAGGGTTATTGGTGTTTTTTGACGGTTTTTCACTGTTTTTCAGCGTTTTAGCAGGGTTATTGGTGTTTTTTGACGGTTTTTCACGGTTTTTAAGCGTTTTAGCAGGGTTATTGGTGTTTTTTGACGGTTTTTCAGTGTTTTTTGACGGTTTTTCACTGTTTTTAAGCGTTTTAGCAGGGTTATTGGTGTTTTTTGACGGTTTCACTGTTTTTAAGCGTTTTAGCAGGGTTATTGGTGTTTTTTGATGGTTTTTCACTGTTTTTAAGCGTTTTAGCAGGGCTATTGGTGTTTTTTGACGGTTTTCCACTGTTTTTAAGCGTTTTAGCAGGGTTATTGGTGTTTTTTGACGGTTTTTCACTGTTTTTAGGCGTTTTAGCAGGGTTATTGGTGTTTTTTTGACGGTTTTTCACTGTTTTTAAGCGTTTTAGCAGGGTTATTGGTGTTTTTTGACGTTTTTTCACTGTTTTTAAGCGTTTTAGCAGGATTATTGGTGTTTTTTGACGGTTTTTCACTGTTTTTAAGCGTTTTAGCAGGGTTATTGGTGTTTTTTGACGGTTTTTCACTGTTTTTAAGCGTTTTAGCAGGGTTATTGGTGTTTTTGACGGTTTTTCACTGTTTTTAAGCGTTTTAGAAGCGTTATTGTTGTTTTTTGACGGTTTTTCACTGTTTTTAAGCGTTTTAGCAGGGTTATTGGTGTTTTTTGACGGTTTTTCACTGTTTCTAAGCGTTTTAGCAGGGTTATTGGTGTTTTTTGACGGTTTTATCACTGTTTTTAAGCGTTTTAGCAGGGTTATTGGTGTTTTTTGACGGTTTTTCACTTTTTTTAAGCGTTTTAGCAGGGTTATTGGTGTTTTTTGACGGTTTTTTACTGTTTTTAAGCGTTTCAGCAGGGTTATTGGTGTTTTTTGACGGTTTTTCACTGTTTTTAAGCGTTTCAGCAGGGTAATTGGTGTTTTTGACGGTTTTTCACTGTTTTTAAGCGTTTTAGCAGGGTTATTGGTGTTTTTTGACGGTTTTTCACTGTTTCTAAGCGTTTTAGCAGGGTTATTGGTGTTTCTTGACGGTTTTTCACTGTTTTTAAGCGTTTTAGCAGGGTTATTGGTGTTTTTTGACGGTTTTTCACTGTTTTTAAGCGTTTTAGCAGGGTTATTGGTGTTTTTTGACGGTTTTTCACTGTTTTTAAGTTTTTAGCAGGGTTATTGGTGTTTTTTGACGGTTTTTCACTGTTTTTAAGCATTTTGGTAGGGTTATTGGTGTTTTTTGACGGTTTTTCACTGTTTTTAAGCGTTTTAGCAGGGTTATTGGTGTTTTTGACGGTTTTTAACTGTTTTGAGCGTTTTAGCAGGGTTATTGGTGTTTTTTGACGGTTTTCACTGTTTTTAAGCGTTTTAACAGGGTATTGGTGTTTTTTGACGGTTTTTCACTGTTTTTAAGCGTTTTAGCAGGGTTATTGGTGTTTTTGATGGTTTTTCACTGTTTTTAAGCGTTTTAGCAGGGTTATTGGTGTTTTTTGACGGTTTTTCACTGTTTTTAGGCGTTTTAGCAGGGTTATTGGTGTTTTTTGACGGTTTTTCACTGTTTTTAAGCGTTTTAGCAGGGTTATTGGTGTTTTTTGACGGTTTTTCACTGTTTTAAGCGTTTTAGCAGGATTATTGGTGTTTTTTGACGGTTTTTCACTGTTTTTAAGCGTTTTAGCAGGGTTATTGGTGTTTTTGACGGTTTTTCACTGTTTTTAAGCATTTTGGTAGGGTTATTGGTTTTTTGACGGTTTTTCACTGTTTTTAAGCGTTTTAGCAGGGTTATTGGTGTTTTTTGACGGTTTTTAACTGTTTTTGAGCGTTTTAGCAGGGTTATTGGTGTTTTTTGACGGTTTTTCACTGTTTTTAAGCGTTTTAACAGGTTATTGGTGTTTTTTGACGGTTTTTCACTGTTTTTAAGCGTTTTAGCAGGGTTATTGGTGATTTTTGATGGTTTTTCACTGTTTTTAAGCGTTTTAGCAGGGTTATTGGTGTTTTTTGACGGTTTTTCACTGTTTTTAGGCGTTTTAGCAGGGTTATTGGTGTTTTTTGACGGTTTTCACTGTTTTTAAGCGTTTTAGCAGGGTTATTGGTGTTTTTTGACGGTTTTTCACTGTTTTTAAGCGTTTTAGCAGGATTATTGGTGTTTTTTGACGGTTTTTCATTGTTTTTGAGCGTTTTAGCAGGGTTATTGGTGTTTTTTGACGGTTTTTCACTGTTTTTGAGCGTTTTAGCAGGGTTATTGGTGTTTATTGACGGTTTTTCACTGTTTTTAAGCGTTTTAGCAGGGTTATTGGTGTTTTTTGATGGTTTTTCACTGTTTTTAAGCGTTTTAGCAGGGTTATTGGTGTTTTTGACGGTTTTTCACTGTTTTCAGCGTTTTAGCAGGGTATTGGTGTTTTTTGACGGTTTTTCACTGTTTTTAAGCGTTTTAGCAGGGTTATTGGTGTTTTTTGACGGTTTTTCACTGTTTTTAAGCGTTTTAGCAGGGTTATTGGTGTTTTTTGACGGTTTTTCACTGTTTTTAAGCGTTTTAGCAGGGTTATTGGTGTTTTTTGACGGTTTTTCACTGTTTTTTAAGCGTTTTAGCAGCGTTATTGTTGTTTTTTGACGGTTTTTCACTGTTTTTAAGCGTTTTAGCAGGGTTATTGGTGTTTTTTGACGGTTTTTCACTGTTTCTAAGCGTTTTAGCAGGGTTATTGGTGTTTTTGACGGTTTTTCACTGTTTTTAAGCGTTTTAGCAGGGTTATTGGTGTTTTTTGACGGTTTTTCACTTTTTTTAAGCGTTTTAGCAGGGTTATTGGTGTTTTTTGACGGTTTTCACTGTTTTTAAGCGTTTCAGCAGGGTTATTGGTGTTTTTTGACGGTTTTTCACTGTTTTTAAGCGTTTCAGCAGGGTAATTGGTGTTTTTGACGGTTTTTCACTGTTTTTAAGCGTTTTAGCAGGGTTATTGGTGTTTTTTGACGGTTTTTCACTGTTTCTAAGCGTTTTAGCAGGGTTATTGGTGTTTCTTGACGGTTTTTCACTGTTTTTAAGCGTTTTAGCAGGGTTATTGGTGTTTTTTTGACGGTTTTTCACTGTTTTTAAGCGTTTTAGCAGGTTATTGGTGTTTTTTGACGGTTTTTCACTGTTTTTAAGCGTTTTAGCAGGGTTATTGGTGTTTTTTGACGGTTTTTCACTGTTTTTAAGCATTTTGGTAGGGTTATTGGTGTTTTTTGACGGTTTTTCACTGTTTTTAAGCGTTTTAGCAGGGTTATTGGTGTTTTTTGACGGTTTTTAACTGTTTTTGAGCGTTTTAGCAGGGTTATTGGTGTTTTTTGACGGTTTTTCACTGTTTTTGAGCGTTTTAGCAGGGTTATTGGTGTTTTTTGACGGTTTTTCACTGTTTTTAGGCGTTTTAGCAGGGTTATTGGTGTTTTTTGATGGTTTTTCACTGTTTTTAAGCGTTTTAGCAGGGTTATTGGTGTTTTTTGACGGTTTTTCACTGTTTTTCAGCGTTTTAGCAGGGTTATTGGTGTTTTTTGACGGTTTTTCACTGTTTTTAAGCGTTTTAGCAGGGTTATTGGTGTTTTTTGACGGTTTTTCACTGTTTTTAAGCGTTTTAGCAGGGTTATTGGTGTTTTTTGACGGTTTTTCACTGTTTTTAAGCGTTTTTGCAGCGTTATTGTTGTTTTTTGACGGTTTTTCACTGTTTTTAAGCGTTTTAGCAGGGTTATTGGTGTTTTTTGACGGTTTTTCACTGTTTCTAAGCGTTTTAGCAGGGTTATTGGTGTTTTTTGACGGTTTTTCACTGTTTTTAAGCGTTTTAGCAGGGTTATTGGTGTTTTTTGACGGTTTTTCACTTTTTTTAAGCGTTTTAGCAGGGTTATTGGTGTTTTTTGACGGTTTTTCACTGTTTTTAAGCGTTTCAGCAGGGTTATTGGTGTTTTTTGACGGTTTTTCACTGTTTTTAAGCGTTTCAGCAGGGTAATTGGTGTTTTTTGACGGTTTTTCACTGTTTTTAAGCGTTTTAGCAGGGTTATTGGTGTTTTTGACGGTTTTTCACTGTTTCTAAGCGTTTTAGCAGGGTTATTGGTGTTTCTTGACGGTTTTTCACTGTTTTTAAGCGTTTTAGCAGGGTTATTGGTGTTTTTGACGGTTTTTCACTGTTTTTAAGCGTTTTAGCAGGGTTATTGGTGTTTTTTGACGGTTTTTCACTGTTTTTAAGCGTTTTAGCAGGGTTATTGGTGTTTTTTGACGGTTTTTCACTGTTTTTAAGCGTTTTGGTAGGGTTATTGGTGTTTTTTGACGGTTTTTCACTGTTTTTAAGCGTTTAGCAGGGTTATTGGTGTTTTTTGACGGTTTTTAACTGTTTTTGAGCGTTTTAGCAGGGTTATTGGTGTTTTTTGACGGTTTTTCACTGTTTTTGAGCGTTTTAGCAGGGTTATTGGTGTTTTTTGACGGTTTTTCACTGTTTTTAAGCGTTTTAGCAGGGTTATTGGTGTTTTTTGATGGTTTTTCACTGTTTTTAAGCGTTTTAGCAGGGTTATTGGTGTTTTTTGACGGTTTTTCACTGTTTTTCAGCGTTTTAGCAGGGTTATTGGTGTTTTTTGACGGTTTTTCACTGTTTTTAAGCGTTTTAGCAGGGTTATTGGTGTTTTTTGACGGTTTTTCACTGTTTTTAAGCGTTTTAACAGGGTTATTGGTGTTTTTTGACGGTTTTTCACTGTTTTTAAGCGTTTTAGCAGGGTTATTGGTGTTTTTTGATGGTTTTTCACTGTTTTTAAGCGTTTTAGCAGGGTTATTGGTGTTTTTTGACGGTTTTTCACTGTTTTTAGGCGTTTTAGCAGGGTTATTGGTGTTTTTTGACGGTTTTTCATTGTTTTTGAGCGTTTTAGCAGGGTTATTGGTGTTTTTTGACGGTTTTTCACTGTTTTTGAGCGTTTTAGCAGGGTTATTGGTGTTTATTGACGGTTTTTCACTGTTTTTAAGCGTTTTAGCAGGGTTATTGGTGTTTTTTGATGGTTTTTCACTGTTTTTAAGCGTTTTAGCAGGGTTATTGGTGTTTTTTGACGGTTTTTCACTGTTTTTCAGCGTTTTAGCAGGGTTATTGGTGTTTTTTGACGGTTTTTCACTGTTTTTAAGCGTTTTAGCAGGGTTATTGGTGTTTTTTGACGGTTTTTCACTGTTTTTAAGCGTTTTAGCAGGGTTATTGGTGTTTTTTAATGGTTTTTCACTGTTTTTAAGCGTTTTAGCAGGGTTATTGGTGTTTTTTGACTGTTTTCCACTGTTTTTAAGCGTTTTAGCAGGGTTATTGGTGTTTTTTGACGGTTTTTCACTGTTTTCAGGCGTTTTAGCAGGGTTATTGGTGTTTTTTGACGGTTTTTCACTGTTTTAAAGCGTTTTAGCAGGGTTATTGGTGTTTTTTGACGGTTTTTCACTGTTTTTGAGCGTTTTAGCAGGATTATTGGTGTTTTTTGACGGTTTTTCACTGTTTTTAAGCGTTTTAGCAGGGTTATTGGTGTTTTTTGACGGTTTTTCACTGTTTTTAAGCGTTTTAGCAGGGTTATTGGTGTTTTTTTACGGTTTTTCACTGTTTTTAAGTGTTTTAGCAGGATTATTGTTGTTTTTTGACGGTTTTTCACTGTTTTTAAGCGTTTTAGCAGGGTTATTGGTGTTTTTTGACGGTTTTTAACTGTTTTTGAGCGTTTTAGCAGGGTTATTGGTGTTTTTTGACGGTTTTTCACTGTTTTTGAGCGTTTTAGCAGGGTTATTGGTGTTTTTTGACGGTTTTTCACTGTTTTTAAGCGTTTTAGCAGGGTTATTGGTGTTTTTTGATGGTTTTTCACTGTTTTTAAGCGTTTTAGCAGGGTTATTGGTGTTTTTTGACGGTTTTTCACTGTTTTTCAGCGTTTTAGCAGGGTTATTGGTGTTTTTTGACGGTTTTTCACTGTTTTTAAGCGTTTTAGCAGGGTTATTGGTGTTTTTTGACGGTTTTTCACTGTTTTTAAGCGTTTTAGCAGGGTTATTGGTGTTTTTTGACGGTTTTTTCACTGTTTTTAAGCGTTTTATCAGGGTTATTGGTGTTTTTTGATGGGTTTTCACTGTTTTTAAGCGTTTTAGCAGGGTTATTGGTGTTTTTTGACGGTTTTCCACTGTTTTTAAGCGTTTTAGCAGGGTTATTGGTGTTTTTTGACGGTTTTTCACTGTTTTTAGGCGTTTTAGCAGGGTTATTGGTGTTTTTTGACGGTTTTTCACTGTTTTTAAGCGTTTTAGCAGGGTTATTGGTGTTTTTTGACGGTTTTTCACTGTTTTTAAGCGTTTTAGCAGGATTATTGGTGTTTTTTGACGGTTTTTCCTTGTTTTTAGGCGTTTCAGCAGGGTTATTGGTGTTTTTTGACGGTTTTTCACTGTTTTTAAGCGTTTCAGCAGGGTTATTGGTGTTTTTTGACGGTTTTTCACTGTTTTTAAGCGTTTTAGCAGGGTTATTGGTGTTTTTTGACGGTTTTTCACTGTTTTTCAGCGTTTTAGCAGGGTTATTGGTGTTTTTTTACAGGTTTTTCACTGTTTTTAAGCGTTTTAGCAGGGTTATTGGTGTTTTTTGACGGTTTTTCACTGTTTTTAAGCGTTTTAGCAGGGTTATTGGTGTGTTTTGACGGTTTTTCACTGTTTTTAAGCGTTTTAGCAGGGTTATTGGTGTTTTTTGATGGTTTTTCACTGTTTTTAAGCGTTTTAGCAGGGTTATTGGTGTTTTTGACGGTTTTCCACTGTTTTTAAGCGTTTTAGCAGGGTTATTGTTGTTTTTTGACGGTTTTTCACTGTTTTTAGGCGTTTTAGCAGGGTTATCGATGTTTTTTGACGGTTTTTCACTGTTTTTAAGCGTTTTAGCAGGGTTATTGGTGTTTTTTGACGGTTTTTCACTGTTTTTAAGCGTTTTAGCAGGATTATTGGAGTTTTTTGACGGTTTTTCTCTGTTTTTAAGCGTTTTAGCAGGGTTATTGGTGTTTTTTGACGGTTTTTCACTGTTTTTAAGCGTTTTAGCAGGGTTATTGGTGTTTTTTGACGGTTTTTCAGTGTTTTTAAGCGTTTTAGCAGGGTTATTGTTGTTTTTTGACGGTTTTTCACTGTTTTTAAGCGTTTTAGCAGGGTTATTGGTGTTTTTTGACGGTTTTTCACTGTTTCTAAGCGTTTTAGCAGGGTTATTGGTGTTTTTTGACGGTTTTTCACTGTTTTTAAGCGTTTTAGCAGGGTGATTGGTGTTTTTTGACGGTTTCTCACTTTTTTTAAGCGTTTTAGCAGGGTTATTGGTGTTTTTTGACGTTTTTTCACTGTTTTTAAGCGTTTCAGCAGGGTTATTGGTGTTTTTTGACGGTTTTTCACTGTTTTTAAGCGTTTCAGCAGGGTAATTGGTGTTTTTTGACGGTTTTTCACTGTTTTTAAGCGTTTTAGCAGGGTTATTGGTGTTTTTTGACGGTTTTTCACTGTTTTTAAGCGTTTTAGCAGGGTTATTGGTGTTTTTTGACGGTTTTTCACTGTTTTTAAGCGTTTTAGCAGCGTTATTGTTGTTTTTTGACGGTTTTTCACTGTTTTTAAGCGTTTTAGCAAGATTATTGGTGTTTTTTGACGGTTTTTCACTGTTTCTAAGCGTTTTAGCAGGGTTATTGGTGTTTTTTGACGGTTTTTCACTGTTTTTAAGCGTTTTAGCAGGGTTATTGGTGTTTTTTGACGGTTTTTCACTTTTTTTAAGCGTTTTAGCAGGGTTATTGGTGTTTTTTGACGGTTTTTCAATGTTTTTAAGCGTTTCAGCAGGGTTATTGGTGTTTTTTGACGGTTTTTCACTGTTTTTAAGCGTTTCAGCAGGGTAATTGGTGTTTTTTGACGGTTTTTCACTGTTTTTAAGCGTTTTAGCAGGGTTATTGGTGTTTTTTGACGGTTTTTCACTGTTTCTAAGCGTTTTAGCAGGGTTATTGGTGTTTCTTGACGGTTTTTCACTGTTTTTAAGCGTTTTAGCAGGGTTATTGGTGTTTTTTGACGGTTTTTCACTGTTTTTAAGCGTTTTAGCAGGGTTATTGGTGTTTTTTGACGGTTTTTCACTGTTTTTAAGCGTTTTAGCAGGGTTATTGGTGTTTTTTGACGGTTTTTCACTGTTTTTAAGCATTTTGGTAGGGTTATTGGTGTTTTTTGACGGTTTTTCACTGTTTTTAAGCGTTTTAGCAGGGTTATTGGTGTTTTTTGACGGTTTTTAACTGTTTTTGAGCGTTTTAGCAGGGTTATTGGTGTTTTTTGACGGTTTTTCACTGTTTTTGAGCGTTTTAGCAGGGTTATTGGTGTTTTTTGACGGTTTTTCACTGTTTTTAAGCGTTTTAGCAGGGTTATTGGTGTTTTTTGATGGTTTTTCACTGTTTTTAAGCGTTTTAGCAGGGTTATTGGTGTTTTTTGACGGTTTTTCACTGTTTTTCAGCGTTTTAGCAGGGTTATTGGTGTTTTTTGACGGTTTTTCACTGTTTTTAAGCGTTTTAGCAGGGTTATTGGTGTTTTCTGACGGTTTTTCACTGTTTTTAAGCGTTTTAACTGGGTTATTGGTGTTTTTTGACGGTTTTTCACTGTTTTTAAGCGTTTTAGCAGGGTTATTGGTGTTTTATGATGGTTTTTCACTGTTTTTAAGCGTTTTAGCAGGGTTATTGGTGTTTTTTGACGGTTTTTCACTGTTTTTAGGCGTTTTAGCAGGGTTATTGGTGTTTTTTGACGGTTTTTCATTGTTTTTGAGCGTTTTAGCAGGGTTATTGGTGTTTTTTGACGGTTTTTCACTGTTTTTGAGCGTTTTAGCAGGGTTATTGGTGTTTATTGACGGTTTTTCACTGTTTTTAAGCGTTTTAGCAGGGTTATTGGTGTTTTTTGATGGTTTTTCACTGTTTTTAAGCGTTTTAGCAGGGTTATTGGTGTTTTTTGACGGTTTTTCACTGTTTTTCAGCGTTTTAGCAGGGTTATTGGTGTTTTTTGACGGTTTTTCACTGTTTTTAAGCGTTTTAGCAGGGTTATTGGTGTTTTTTGACGGTTTTTCTTTGTTTTTAAGCGTTTTAGCAGGGTTATTGGTGTTTTTTAATGGTTTTTCACTGTTTTTAAGCGTTTTAGCAGGGTTATTGGTGTTTTTTGACGGTTTTCCACTGTTTTTAAGCGTTTTAGCAGGGTTATTGGTGTTTTTTGACGGTTTTTCACTGTTTTCAGGCGTTTTAGCAGGGTTATTGGTGTTTTTTGACGGTTTTTCACTGTTTTTAAGCGTTTTAACAGGGTTATTGGTGTTTTTTGACGGTTTTTCACTGTTTTTAAGCGTTTCAGCAGGGTTATTGGTGTTTTTTGACGGTTTTTCACTGTTTTTAAGCGTTTTAGCAGGGTTATTGGTGTTTTTTGACGGTTTTTCACTGTTTTTAAGTGTTTTAGCAGGATTATTGTTGTTTTTTGACGGTTTTTCACTGTTTTTAAGCGTTTTAGCAGGGTTATTGGTGTTTTTTGACGGTTTTTAACTGTTTTTGAGCGTTTTAGCAGGGTTATTGGTGTTTTTTGACGGTTTTTCACTGTTTTTGAGCGTTTTAGCAGGGTTATTGGTGTTTTTTGACGGTTTTTCACTGTTTTTAAGCGTTTTAGCAGGGTTATTGGTGTTTTTTGATGGTTTTTCACTGTTTTTAAGCGTTTTAGCAGGGTTATTGGTGTTTTTTGACGGTTTTTCACTGTTTTTCAGCGTTTTAGCAGGGTTATTGGTGTTTTTTGACGGTTTTTCACTGTTTTTAAGCGTTTTAGCAGGGTTATTGGTGTTTTTTGACGGTTTTCACTGTTTTTAAGCGTTTTAGCAGGGTTATTGGTGTTTTTTGACGGTTTTTCACTGTTTTTAAGCGTTTTATCAGGGTTATTGGTGTTTTTTGATGGGTTTTCACTGTTTTTAAGCGTTTTAGCAGGGTTATTGGTGTTTTTTGACGGTTTTCCACTGTTTTTAAGCGTTTTAGCAGGGTTATTGGTGTTTTTTGACGGTGTTTCACTGTTTTTTGGCGTTTTAGCAGGGTTATTGGTGTTTTTTGACGGTTTTTCACTGTTTTTAAGCGTTTTAGCAGGGTTATTAGTGTTTTTTGACGGTTTTTCACTGTTTTTAAGCGTTTTAGCAGGATTATTGGTGTTTTTTGACGGTTTTTCCTTGTTTTTAGGCGTTTCAGCAGGGTTATTGGTGTTTTTTGACGGTTTTTCACTGTTTTTAAGCGTTTCAGCAGGGTTATTGGTGTTTTTTGACGGTTTTTCACTGTTTTTAAGCGTTTTAGCAGGGTTATTGGTGTTTTTTGACGGTTTTTCACTGTTTTTCAGCGTTTTAGCAGGGTTATTGGTGTTTTTTGACGGTTTTTCACTGTTTTTAAGCGTTTTAACAGGGTTATTGGTGTTTTTTGACGGTTTTTCACTGTTTTTAAGCGTTTTAGCAGGGTTATTGGTGTTTATTGACGGTTTTTCACTGTTTTTAAGCGTTTTAGCAGGGTTATTGGTGTTTTTTGATGGTTTTTCACTGTTTTTAAGCGTTTTAGCAGGGTTATTGGTGTTTTTTGATGGTTTTTCACTGTTTTTAAGCGTTTTAGCAGGGTTATTGGTGTTTTTTGACGGTTTTTCACTGTTTTTCAGCGTTTTAGCAGGGTTATTGGTGTTTTTTGACGGTTTTTCACTGTTTTTAAGCGTTTTAACAGGGTTATTGGTGTTTTTTGACGGTTTTTCACTGTTTTTAAGCGTTTTAGCAGGGTTATTGGTGTTTATTGACGGTTTTTCACTGTTTTTAAGCGTTTTAGCAGGGTTATTGGTGTTTTTTGATGGTTTTTCACTGTTTTTAAGCGTTTTAGCAGGGTTATTGGTGTTTTTTGATGGTTTTTCACTGTTTTTAAGCGTTTTAGCAGGGTTATTGGTGTTTTTTGACGGTTTTTCACTGTTTTTAGGCGTTTTAGCAGGGTTATTGGTGTTTTTTGACGGTTTTTCATTGTTTTTGAGCGTTTTAGCAGGGTTATTGGTGTTTTTTGACGGTTTTTCACTGTTTTTGAGCGTTTTAGCAGGGTTATTGGTGTTTATTGACGGTTTTTCACTGTTTTTAAGCGTTTTAGCAGGGTTATTGGTGTTTTTTGATGGTTTTTCACTGTTTTTAAGCGTTTTAGCAGGGTTATTGGTGTTTTTTGACGGTTTTTCACTGTTTTTCAGCGTTTTAGCAGGGTTATTGGTGTTTTTTGACGGTTTTTCACTGTTTTTAAGCGTTTTAGCAGGGTTATTGGTGTTTTTTGACGGTTTTTCTTTGTTTTTAAGCGTTTTAGCAGGGTTATTGGTGTTTTTTAATGGTTTTTCACTGTTTTTAAGCGTTTTAGCAGGGTTATTGGTGTTTTTTGACGGTTTTCCACTGTTTTTAAGCGTTTTAGCAGGGTTATTGGTGTTTTTTGACGGTTTTTCACTGTTTTCAGGCGTTTTAGCAGGGTTATTGGTGTTTTTTGACGGTTTTTCACTGTTTTTAAGCGTTTTAGCAGGGTTATTGGTGTTTTTTGACGGTTTTTCACTGTTTTTGAGCGTTTTAGCAGGATTATTGGTGTTTTTTGACGGTTTTTCACTGTTTTTAAGCGTTTTAGCAGGGTTATTGGTGTTTTTTGACCGTTTTTCACTGTTTTTAAGCGTTTTAGCAGGGTTATTGGTGTTTTTTGACGGTTTTTTACTGTTTTTAAGTGTTTTAGCAGGATTATTGTTGTTTTTTGACGGTTTTTCACTGTTTTTAAGCGTTTTAGCAGGGTTATTGGTGTTTTTTGACGGTTTTTAACTGTTTTTGAGCGTTTTAGCAGGGTTATTGGTGTTTTTTGACGGTTTTTCACTGTTTTTGAGCGTTTTAGCAGGGTTATTGGTGTTTTTTGACGGTTTTTCACTGTTTTTAAGCGTTTTAGCAGGGTTATTGGTGTTTTTTGATGGTTTTTCACTGTTTTTAAGCGTTTTAGCAGGGTTATTGGTGTTTTTTGACGGTTTTTCACTGTTTTTCAGCGTTTTAGCAGGGTTATTGGTGTTTTTTGACGGTTTTTCACTGTTTTTAAGCGTTTTAGCAGGGTTATTGGTGTTTTTTGACGGTTTTTCACTGTTTTTAAGCGTTTTAGCAGGGTTATTGGTGTTTTTTGACGGTTTTTCACTGTTTTTAAGCGTTTTATCAGGGTTATTGGTGTTTTTTGATGGGTTTTCACTGTTTTTAAGCGTTTTAGCAGGGTTATTGGTGTTTTTTGACGGTTTTCCACTGTTTTTAAGCGTTTTAGCAGGGTTATTGGTGTTTTTTGACGGTTTTTCACTGTTTTTAGGCGTTTTAGCAGGGTTATTGGTGTTTTTTGACGGTTTTTCACTGTTTTTAAGCGTTTTAGCAGGGTTATTGGTGTTTTTTGACGGTTTTTCACTGTTTTTAAGCGTTTTAGCAGGATTATTGGTGTTTTTTGACGGTTTTTCCTTGTTTTTAGGCGTTTCAGCAGGGTTATTGGTGTTTTTTGACGGTTTTTCACTGTTTTTAAGCGTTTCAGCAGGGTTATTGGTGTTTTTTGACGGTTTTTCACTGTTTTTAAGCGTTTTAGCAGGGTTATTGGTGTTTTTTGACGGTTTTTCACTGTTTTTCAGCGTTTTAGCAGGGTTATTGGTGTTTTTTGACGGTTTTTCACTGTTTTTAAGCGTTTTAGCAGGGTTATTGGTGTTTTTTGACGGTTTTTCACTGTTTTTAAGCGTTTTAGCAGGGTTATTGGTGTGTTTTGACGGTTTTTCACTGTTTTTAAGCGTTTTAGCAGGGTTATTGGTGTTTTTTGATGGTTTTTCACTGTTTTTAAGCGTTTTAGCAGGGTTATTGGTGTTTTTGACGGTTTTCCACTGTTTTTAAGCGTTTTAGCAGGGTTATTGTTGTTTTTTGACGGTTTTTCACTGTTTTTAGGCGTTTTAGCAGGGTTATCGGTGTTTTTTGACGGTTTTTCTCTGTTTTTAAGCGTTTTAGCAGGGTTATTGGTGTTTTTTGACGGTTTTTCACTGTTTTTAAGCGTTTTAGCAGGATTATTGGTGTTTTTTGACGGTTTTTCTCTGTTTTTAAGCGTTTTAGCAGGGTTATTGGTGTTTTTTGACGGTTTTTCACTGTTTTTAAGCGTTTTAGCAGGGTTATTGGTGTTTTTTGACGGTTTTTCAGTGTTTTTAAGCGTTTTAGCAGGGTTATTGTTGTTTTTTGACGGTTTTTCACTGTTTTTAAGCGTTTTAGCAGGGTTATTGGTGTTTTTTGACGGTTTTTCACTGTTTCTAAGCGTTTTAGCAGGGTTATTGGTGTTTTTTGACGGTTTTTCACTGTTTTTAAGCGTTTTAGCAGGGTGATTGGTGTGTTTTGACGGTTTTTCACTGTTTTTAAGCGTTTTAGCAGGGTTATTGGTGTTTTTTGACGGTTTTTCACTGTTTTTAAGTGTTTTAGCAGGATTATTGTTGTTTTTTGACGGTTTTTCCCTGTTTTTAAGCGTTTTAGCAGGGTTATTGGTGTTTTTTGACGGTTTTTAACTGTTTTTGAGCGTTTTAGCAGGGTTATTGGTGTTTTTTGACGGTTTTTCACTGTTTTTGAGCGTTTTAGCAGGGTTATTGGTGTTTTTTGACGGTTTTTCACTGTTTTTAAGCGTTTTAGCAGGGTTATTGGTGTTTTTTGATGGTTTTTCACTGTTTTTAAGCGTTTTAGCAGGGTTATTGGTGTTTTTTGACGGTTTTTCACTGTTTTTAAGCGTTTTAGCAGGGTTATTGGTGTTTTTTGACGGTTTTTCACTGTTTTTAAGCGTTTTAGCAGGGTTATTGGTGTTTTTTGACGGTTTTTCACTGTTTTTAAGCGTTTCAGCAGGGTTATTGGTGTTTTTTGACGGTTTTTCACTGTTTTTAAGCGTTTTAGCAGGGTTATTGGTGTTTTTTGACGGTTTTTCACTGTTTTTAAGCGTTTTAGCAGGGTTATTGGTGTTTTCTGACGGTTTTTCACTGTTTTTAAGCGTTTTAGCAGGATTATTGGTGTTTTTTGACGGTTTTTCATTGTTTTTGAGCGTTTTAGCAGGGTTATTGGTGTTTTTTGACGGTTTTTCACTGTTTTTGAGCGTTTTAGCAGGGTTATTGGTGTTTATTGACGGTTTTTCACTGTTTTTAAACGTTTTAGCAGGGTTATTGGTGTTTTTTGATGGTTTTTCACTGTTTTTAAGCGTTTTAGCAGGGTTATTGGTGTTTTTTGACGGTTTTTCACTGTTTTTCAGCGTTTTAGCAGGGTTATTGGTGTTTTTTGACGGTTTTTCACTGTTTTTAAGCGTTTTAGCAGGGTTATTGGTGTTTTTTGACGGTTTTTCACTGTTTTTAAGCGTTTTAGCAGGGTTATTGGTGTTTTTTGATGGTTTTTCACTGTTTTTAAGCGTTTTAGCAGGGTTATTGGTGTTTTTTGACGGTTTTCCACTGTTTTTAAGCGTTTTAGCAGGGTTATTGGTGTTTTTTGACGGTTTTTCACTGTTTTTAGGCGTTTTAGCAGGGTTATTGGTGTTTTTTGACGGTTTTTCACTGTTTTTAAGCGTTTTAGCAGGGTTATTGGTGTTTTTTGACGGTTTTTCACTGTTTTTAAGTGTTTTAGCAGGATTATTGTTGTTTTTTGACGGTTTTTCCCTGTTTTTAAGCGTTTTAGCAGGGTTATTGGTGTTTTTTGACGGTTTTTAACTGTTTTTGAGCGTTTTAGCAGGGTTATTGGTGTTTTTTGACGGTTTTTCACTGTTTTTGAGCGTTTTAGCAGGGTTATTGGTGTTTTTTGACGGTTTTTCACTGTTTTTAAGCGTTTTAGCAGGGTTATTGGTGTTTTTTGATGGTTTTTCACTGTTTTTAAGCGTTTTAGCAGGCTTATTGGTGTTTTTTGACGGTTTTTCACTGTTTTTCAGCGTTTTAGCAGGGTTATTGGTGTTTTTTGACGGTTTTTCACTGTTTTTAAGCGTTTTAGCAGGGTTATTGGTGTTTTTAGACGGTTTTTCACTGTTTTTAAGCGTTTTAGCAGGGTTATTGGTGTTTTTTGACGGTTTTTCACTGTTTTCAAGCGTTTTATCAGGGTTATTGGTGTTTTTTTATGGGTTTTCACTGTTTTTAAGCGTTTTAGCAGGGTTATTGGTGTTTTTTGACGGTTTTCCACTGTTTTTAAGCGTTTTAGCAGGGTTATTGGTGTTTTTTGACGGTTTTTCACTGTTTTTAGGCGTTTTAGCAGGGTTATTGGTGTTTTTTGACGGTTTTTCACTGTTTTTAAGCGTTTCAGCAGGGTTATTGGTGTTTTTTGACGGTTTTTCACTGTTTTTAAGCGTTTTAGCAGGGTTATTGATGTTTTTTGACGGTTTTTCACTGTTTTTAAGCGTTTTAGCAGGGTTATTGGTGTTTTTTGACGGTTTTTCACTGTTTTTAAGCGTTTTAGCAGGGTTATTGGTGTTTTTTGACGGTTTTTCACTGTTTTTAAGCGTTTTAGCAGGGTGATTGGTGTGTTTTGACGGTTTTTCACTTTTTTTAAGCGTTTTAGCAGGGTTATTGGTGTTTTTTGACGTTTTTTCACTGTTTTTAAGCGTTTCAGCAGGGTTATTGGTGTTTTTTGACGGTTTTTCACTGTTTTTAAGCGTTTCAGCAGGGTAATTGGTGTTTTTTGACGGTTTTTCACTGTTTTTAAGCGTTTTAGCAGGGTTATTGGTGTTTTTTGACGGTTTTTCACTGTTTTTAAGCGTTTTAGCAGGGTTATTGGTGTTTTTTAACGGTTTTTCACTGTTTTTAAGCGTTTTAGCAGGGTTATTGGTATTTTTTGACGGTTTTTCACTGTTTTTAAGCGTTTTAGCAGGGTTATTGGTGTTTTTTGACGGTTTTTCACTGTTTTTAAGCGTTTTAGCAGGGTTATTGGTGTTTTTTGACGGTTTTTCACTGTTTTTAAGCGTTTTAGCAGGGTTATTGGTGTTTTTTGACGGTTTTTCACTGTTTTTAAGCGTTTCAGCAGGGTTATTGGTGTTTTTTGACGGTTTTTCACTGTTTTTAAGCGTTTTAGCAGGGTTATTGGTGTTTTTTGACGGTTTTTCACTGTTTTTAAGCGTTTTAGCAGGGTTATTGGTGTTTTCTGACGGTTTTTCACTGTTTTTAAGCGTTTTAGCAGGATTATTGGTGTTTTTTGACGGTTTTTCATTGTTTTTGAGCGTTTTAGCAGGGTTATTGGTGTTTTTTGACGGTTTTTCACTGTTTTTGAGCGTTTTAGCAGGGTTATTGGTGTTTATTGACGGTTTTTCACTGTTTTTAAGCGTTTTAGCAGGGTTATTGGTGTTTTTTGATGGTTTTTCACTGTTTTTAAGCGTTTTAGCAGGGTTATTGGTGTTTTTTGACGGTTTTTCACTGTTTTTCAGCGTTTTAGCAGGGTTATTGGTGTTTTTTGACGGTTTTTCACTGTTTTTAAGCGTTTTAGCAGGGTTATTGGTGTTTTTTGACGGTTTTTCACTGTTTTTAAGCGTTTTAGCAGGGTTATTGGTGTTTTTTGATGGTTTTTCACTGTTTTTAAGCGTTTTAGCAGGGTTATTGGTGTTTTTTGACGGTTTTCCACTGTTTTTAAGCGTTTTAGCAGGGTTATTGGTGTTTTTTGACGGTTTTTCACTGTTTTTAGGCGTTTTAGCAGGGTTATTGGTGTTTTTTGACGGTTTTTCACTGTTTTTAAGCGTTTTAGCAGGGTTATTGGTGTTTTTTGACGGTTTTTCACTGTTTTTAAGTGTTTTAGCAGGATTATTGTTGTTTTTTGACGGTTTTTCCCTGTTTTTAAGCGTTTTAGCAGGGTTATTGGTGTTTTTTGACGGTTTTTAACTGTTTTTGAGCGTTTTAGCAGGGTTATTGGTGTTTTTTGACGGTTTTTCACTGTTTTTGAGCGTTTTAGCAGGGTTATTGGTGTTTTTTGACGGTTTTTCACTGTTTTTAAGCGTTTTAGCAGGGTTATTGGTGTATTTTGATGGTTTTTCACTGTTTTTAAGCGTTTTAGCAGGCTTATTGGTGTTTTTTGACGGTTTTTCACTGTTTTTCAGCGTTTTAGCAGGGTTATTGGTGTTTTTTGACGGTTTTTCACTGTTTTTAAGCGTTTTAGCAGGGTTATTGGTGTTTTTAGACGGTTTTTCACTGTTTTTAAAGCGTTTTAGCAGGGTTATTGGTGTTTTTTGACGGTTTTTCACTGTTTTCAAGCGTTTTATCAGGGTTATTGGTGTTTTTTGATGGGTTTTCACTGTTTTTAAGCGTTTTAGCAGGGTTATTGGTGTTTTTGACGGTTTTCCACTGTTTTTAAGCGTTTTAGCAGGGTTATTGGTGTTTTTTGACGGTTTTTCACTGTTTTTAGGCGTTTTAGCAGGGTTATTGGTGTTTTTTGACGGTTTTTCACTGTTTTTAAGCGTTTCAGCAGGGTTATTGGTGTTTTTTGACGGTTTTTCACTGTTTTTAAGCGTTTTAGCAGGGTTATTGGTGTTTTTTGACGGTTTTTCACTGTTTTTAAGCGTTTTAGCAGGGTTATTGGTGTTTTTTGACGGTTTTTCACTGTTTTTAAGCGTTTTAGCAGGATTATTGGTGTTTTTTGACGGTTTTTCATTGTTTTTGAGCGTTTTAGCAGGGTTATTGGTGTTTTTTGACGGTTTTTCACTGTTTTTGAGCGTTTTAGCAGGGTTATTGGTGTTTATTGACGGTTTTTCACTGTTTTTAAGCGTTTTAGCAGGGTTATTGGTGTTTTTTGATGGTTTTTCACTGTTTTTAAGCGTTTTAGGAGGGTTATTGGTGTTTTTTGACGGTTTTTCACTGTTTTTCAGCGTTTTAGCAGGGTTATTGGTGTTTTTTGACGGTTTTTCACTGTTTTTAAGCGTTTTAGCAGGGTTATTGGTGTTTTTTGACGGTTTTTCACTGTTTTTAAGCGTTTTAGCAGGGTTATTGGTGTTTTTTGACGGTTTTTCACTGTTTTTAAGCGTTTTAGCAGGGTTATTGGTGTTTTTTGACGGTTTTCCACTGTTTTTAAGCGTTTTAGCAGGGTTATTGGTGTTTTTTGACGGTTTTTCACTGTTTTTAGGCGTTTTAGCAGGGTTATTGGTGTTTTTTGACGGTTTTTCACTGTTTTTAAGCGTTTTAGCAGGGTTATTGGTGTTTTTTGACGGTTTTTCACTGTTTTTAAGCGTTTTAGCAGGATTATTGGTGTTTTTTGACGGTTTTTCACTGTTTTTAAGCGTTTTAGCAGGGTTATTGGTGTTTTTTGACGGTTTTTCACTGTTTTTAAGCGTTTTAGCAGGGTTATTGGTGTTTTTTGACGGTTTTTCACTGTTTTTAAGTGTTTTAGCAGGATTATTGTTGTTTTTTGACGGTTTTTCACTGTTTTTAAGCGTTTTAGCAGGGTTATTGTGTTTTTTGACGGTTTTTAACTGTTTTTGAGCGTTTTAGCAGGGTTATTGGTGTTTTTTGACGGTTTTTCACTGTTTTTGAGCGTTTTAGCAGGGTTATTGGTGTTTTTTGACGGTTTTTCACTGTTTTTAAGCGTTTTAGCAGGGTTATTGGTGTTTTTTGATGGTTTTTCACTGTTTTTAAGCGTTTTAGCAGGGTTATTGGTGTTTTTTGACGGTTTTTCACTGTTTTTCAGCGTTTTAGCAGGGTTATTAGTGTTTTTTGACGGTTTTTCACTGTTTTTAAGCGTTTTAGCAGGGTTATTGGTGTTTTTTGACGGTTTTTCACTGTTTTTAAGCGTTTTAGCAGGGTTATTGGTGTTTTTTGACGGTTATTCACTGTTTTTAAGCGTTTTATCAGGGTTATTGGTGTTTTTTGATGGGTTTTCACTGTTTTTAAGCGTTTTAGCAGGGTTATTGGTGTTTTTTGACGGTTTTCCACTGTTTTTAAGCGTTTTAGCAGGGTTATTGGTGTTTTTGACGGTTTTTCACTGTTTTTAGGCGTTTTAGCAGGGTTATTGGTGTTTTTTGACGGTTTTTCACTGTTTTTAAGCGTTTTAGCAGGGTTATTGGTGTTTTTTGACGGTTTTTCACTGTTTTTAAGCGTTTTAGCAGGATTATTGGTGTTTTTTGACGGTTTTTCCTTGTTTTTAGGCGTTTCAGCAGGGTTATTGGTGTTTTTTGACGGTTTTTCACTGTTTTTAAGCGTTTCAGCAGGGTTATTGGTGTTTTTTGACGGTTTTTCACTGTTTTTAAGCGTTTTAGCAGGGTTATTGGTGTTTTTTGACGGTTTTTCACTGTTTTTCAGCGTTTTAGCAGGGTTATTGGTGTTTTTTGACGGTTTTTCACTGTTTTTAAGCGTTTTAGCAGGGTTATTGGTGTTTTTTGACGGTTTTTCACTGTTTTTAAGCGTTTTAGCAGGGTTATTGGTGTTTTTTGACGGTTTTTCACTGTTTTTAAGCGTTTTAGCAGGGTTATTGGTGTTTTTTGATGGTTTTTCACTGTTTTTAAGCGTTTTAGCAGGGTTATTGGTGTTTTTTGACGGTTTTCCACTGTTTTTAAGCGTTTTAGCAGGGTTATTGTTGTTTTTTGACGGTTTTTCACTGTTTTTAGGCGTTTTAGCAGGGTTATTGGTGTTTTTTGACGGTTTTTCACTGTTTTTAAGCGTTTTAGCAGGGTTATTGGTGTTTTTTGACGGTTTTTCACTGTTTTTAAGCGTTTTAGCAGGATTATTGGTGTTTTTTGACGGTTTTTCACTGTTTTTAAGCGTTTTAGCAGGGTTATTGGTGTTTTTTGACTGTTTTTCACTGTTTTTAAGCGTTTTAGCAGGGTTATTGGTGTTTTTTGACGGTTTTTCAGTGTTTTTAAGCGTTTTAGCAGGGTTATTGTTGTTTTTTGACGGTTTTTCACTGTTTTTAAGCGTTTTAGCAGGGTTATTGGTGTTTTTTGACGGTTTTTCACTGTTTCTAAGCGTTTTAGCAGGGTTATTGGTGTTTTTTGACGGTTTTTCACTGTTTTTAAGCGTTTTAGCAGGGTGATTGGTGTTTTTTGACGGTTTTTCACTTTTTTTAAGCGTTTTAGCAGGGTTATTGGTGTTTTTTGACGGTTTTTCACTGTTTTTAAGCGTTTCAGCAGGGTTATTGGTGTTTTTTGACGGTTTTTCACTGTTTTTAAGCGTTTAAGCAGGGTAATTGGTGTTTTTTGACGGATTTTCACTGTTTTTAAGCGTTTTAGCAGGGTTATTGGTGTTTTTTGACGGTTTTTCACTGTTTTTAAGCGTTTTAGCAGGGTTATTGGTGTTTTTTGACGGTTTTTCACTGTTTTTAAGCGTTTTAGCAGGGTTATTGGTGTTTTTTGACGGTTTTTCACTGTTTTTAAGCGTTTTAGCAGGGTTATTGGTGTTTTTTGTCGGTTTTTCACTGTTTTTAAGCGTTTTAGCAGGGTTATTGGTGTTTTTTGACGGTTTTTCACTGTTTTTAAGCGTTTTAGCAGGGTTATTGGTGTTTTTTGACGGTTTTTCACTGTTTTTAAGCGTTTTAGCAGGGTTATTGGTGTTTTTTGACGGTTTTTCACTGTTTTTAAGCGTTTTAGCAGGGTTATTGGTGTTTTTGACGGTTTTCCACTGTTTTTAAGCGTTTTAGCAGGGTTATTGTTGTTTTTTGACGGTTTTTCACTGTTTTTAGGCGTTTTAGCTGGGTTATCGGTGTTTTTTGACGGTTTTTCTCTGTTTTTAAGCGTTTTAGCAGGGTTATTGGTGTTTTTTGACGGTTTTTCACTGTTTTTAAGCGTTTTAGCAGGATTATTGGTGTTTTTTGACGGTTTTTCTCTGTTTTTAAGCGTTTTAGCAGGGTTATTGGTGTTTTTTGACGGTTTTTCACTGTTTTTAAGCGTTTTAGCAGGGTTATTGGTGTTTTTTGACGGTTTTTCAGTGTTTTTAAGCGTTTTAGCAGGGTTATTGTTGTTTTTTGAAGGTTTTTCACTGTTTTTAAGCGTTTTAGCAGGGTTATTGGTGTTTTTTGACGGTTTTTCACTGTTTCTAAGCGTTTTAGCAGGGTTATTGGTGTTTTTTGACGGTTTTTCACTGTTTTTAAGCGTTTTAGCAGGGTGATTGGTGTGTTTTGACGGTTTTTCACTTTTTTTAAGCGTTTTAGCAGGGTTATTGGTGTTTTTTGACGTTTTTTCACTGTTTTTAAGCGTTTCAGCAGGGTTATTGGTGTTTTTTGACGGTTTTTCACTGTTTTTAAGCGTTTCAGCAGGGTAATTGGTGTTTTTTGACGGTTTTTCACTGTTTTTAAGCGTTTTAGCAGGGTTATTGGTGTTTTTTGACGGTTTTTCACTGTTTTTAAGCGTTTTAGCAGGGTTATTGGTGTTTTTTAACGGTTTTTCACTGTTTTTAAGCGTTTTAGCAGGGTTATTGGTATTTTTTGACGGTTTTTCACTGTTTTTAAGCGTTTTAGCAGGGTTATTGGTGTTTTTTGACGGTTTTTCACTGTTTTTAAGCGTTTTAGCAGGGTTATTGGTGTTTTTTGACGGTTTTTCACTGTTTTTAAGCGTTTTAGCAGGGTTATTGGTGTTTTTTGACGGTTTTTCACTGTTTTTAAGCGTTTCAGCAGGGTTATTGGTGTTTTTTGACGGTTTTTCACTGTTTTTAAGCGTTTTAGCAGGGTTATTGGTGTTTTTTGACGGTTTTTCACTGTTTTTAAGCGTTTTAGCAGGGTTATTGGTGTTTTCTGACGGTTTTTCACTGTTTTTAAGCGTTTTAGCAGGATTATTGGTGTTTTTTGACGGTTTTTCATTGTTTTTGAGCGTTTTAGCAGGGTTATTGGTGTTTTTTGACGGTTTTTCACTGTTTTTGAGCGTTTTAGCAGGGTTATTGGTGTTTATTGACGGTTTTTCACTGTTTTTAAACGTTTTAGCAGGGTTATTGGTGTTTTTTGATGGTTTTTCACTGTTTTTAAGCGTTTTAGCAGGGTTATTGGTGTTTTTTGACGGTTTTTCACTGTTTTTCAGCGTTTTAGCAGGGTTATTGGTGTTTTTTGACGGTTTTTCACTGTTTTTAAGCGTTTTAGCAGGGTTATTGGTGTTTTTTGACGGTTTTTCACTGTTTTTAAGCGTTTTAGCAGGGTTATTGGTGTTTTTTGATGGTTTTTCACTGTTTTTAAGCGTTTTAGCAGGGTTATTGGTGTTTTTTGACGGTTTTCCACTGTTTTTAAGCGTTTTAGCAGGGTTATTGGTGTTTTTTGACGGTTTTTCACTGTTTTTAGGCGTTTTAGCAGGGTTATTGGTGTTTTTTGACGGTTTTTCACTGTTTTTAAGCGTTTTAGCAGGGTTATTGGTGTTTTTTGACGGTTTTTCACTGTTTTTAAGTGTTTTAGCAGGATTATTGTTGTTTTTTGACGGTTTTTCCCTGTTTTTAAGCGTTTTAGCAGGGTTTTTGGTGTTTTTTGACGGTTTTTAACTGTTTTTGAGCGTTTTAGCAGGGTTATTGGTGTTTTTTGACGGTTTTTCACTGTTTTTGAGCGTTTTAGCAGGGTTATTGGTGTTTTTTGACGGTTTTTCACTGTTTTTAAGCGTTTTAGCAGGGTTATTGGTGTTTTTTGATGGTTTTTCACTGTTTTTAAGCGTTTTAGCAGGCTTATTGGTGTTTTTTGACGGTTTTTCACTGTTTTTCAGCGTTTTAGCAGGGTTATTGGTGTTTTTTGACGGTTTTTCACTGTTTTTAAGCGTTTTAGCAGGGTTATTGGTGTTTTTAGACGGTTTTTCACTGTTTTTAAGCGTTTTAGCAGGGTTATTGGTGTTTTTTGACGGTTTTTCACTGTTTTCAAGCGTTTTATCAGGGTTATTGGTGTTTTTTGATGGGTTTTCACTGTTTTTAAGCGTTTTAGCAGGGTTATTGGTGTTTTTTGACGGTTTTCCACTGTTTTTAAGCGTTTTAGCAGGGTTATTGGTGTTTTTTGACGGTTTTTCACTGTTTTTAGGCGTTTTAGCAGGGTTATTGGTGTTTTTTGACGGTTTTTCACTGTTTTTAAGCGTTTCAGCAGGGTTATTGGTGTTTTTTGACGGTTTTTCACTGTTTTTAAGCGTTTTAGCAGGGTTATTGATGTTTTTTGACGGTTTTTCACTGTTTTTAAGCGTTTTAGCAGGGTTATTGGTGTTTTTTGACGGTTTTTCACTGTTTTTAAGCGTTTTAGCAGGGTTATTGGTGTTTTTTGACGGTTTTTCACTGTTTTTAAGCGTTTTAGCAGGGTGATTGGTGTGTTTTGACGGTTTTTCACTTTTTTTAAGCGTTTTAGCAGGGTTATTGGTGTTTTTTGACGTTTTTTCACTGTTTTTAAGCGTTTCAGCAGGGTTATTGGTGTTTTTTGACGGTTTTTCACTGTTTTTAAGCGTTTCAGCAGGGTAATTGGTGTTTTTTGACGGTTTTTCACTGTTTTTAAGCGTTTTAGCAGGGTTATTGGTGTTTTTTGACGGTTTTTCACTGTTTTTAAGCGTTTTAGCAGGGTTATTGGTGTTTTTTAACGGTTTTTCACTGTTTTTAAGCGTTTTAGCAGGGTTATTGGTATTTTTTGACGGTTTTTCACTGTTTTTAAGCGTTTTAGCAGGGTTATTGGTGTTTTTTGACGGTTTTTCACTGTTTTTAAGCGTTTTAGCAGGGTTATTGGTGTTTTTTGACGGTTTTTCACTGTTTTTAAGCGTTTTAGCAGGGTTATTGGTGTTTTTTGACGGTTTTTCACTGTTTTTAAGCGTTTCAGCAGGGTTATTGGTGTTTTTTGACGGTTTTTCACTGTTTTTAAGCGTTTTAGCAGGGTTATTGGTGTTTTTTGACGGTTTTTCACTGTTTTTAAGCGTTTTAGCAGGGTTATTGGTGTTTTCTGACGGTTTTTCACTGTTTTTAAGCGTTTTAGCAGGATTATTGGTGTTTTTTGACGGTTTTTCATTGTTTTTGAGCGTTTTAGCAGGGTTATTGGTGTTTTTTGACGGTTTTTCACTGTTTTTGAGCGTTTTAGCAGGGTTATTGGTGTTTATTGACGGTTTTTCACTGTTTTTAAGCGTTTTAGCAGGGTTATTGGTGTTTTTTGATGGTTTTTCACTGTTTTTAAGCGTTTTAGCAGGGTTATTGGTGTTTTTTGACGGTTTTTCACTGTTTTTCAGCGTTTTAGCAGGGTTATTGGTGTTTTTTGACGGTTTTTCACTGTTTTTAAGCGTTTTAGCAGGGTTATTGGTGTTTTTTGACGGTTTTTCACTGTTTTTAAGCGTTTTAGCAGGGTTATTGGTGTTTTTTGATGGTTTTTCACTGTTTTTAAGCGTTTTAGCAGGGTTATTGGTGTTTTTTGACGGTTTTCCACTGTTTTTAAGCGTTTTAGCAGGGTTATTGGTGTTTTTTGACGGTTTTTCACTGTTTTTAGGCGTTTTAGCAGGGTTATTGGTGTTTTTTGACGGTTTTTCACTGTTTTTAAGCGTTTTAGCAGGGTTATTGGTGTTTTTTGACGGTTTTTCACTGTTTTTAAGTGTTTTAGCAGGATTATTGTTGTTTTTTGACGGTTTTTCCCTGTTTTTAAGCGTTTTAGCAGGGTTATTGGTGTTTTTTGACGGTTTTTAACTGTTTTTGAGCGTTTTAGCAGGGTTATTGGTGTTTTTTGACGGTTTTTCACTGTTTTTGAGCGTTTTAGCAGGGTTATTGGTGTTTTTTGACGATTTTTCACTGTTTTTAAGCGTTTTAGCAGGGTTATTGGTGTATTTTGATGGTTTTTCACTGTTTTTAAGCGTTTTAGCAGGCTTATTGGTGTTTTTTGACGGTTTTTCACTGTTTTTCAGCGTTTTAGCAGGGTTATTGGTGTTTTTTGACGGTTTTTCACTGTTTTTAAGCGTTTTAGCAGGGTTATTGGTGTTTTTAGACGGTTTTTCACTGTTTTTAAGCGTTTTAGCAGGGTTATTGGTGTTTTTTGACGGTTTTTCACTGTTTTCAAGCGTTTTATCAGGGTTATTGGTGTTTTTTGATGGGTTTTCACTGTTTTTAAGCGTTTTAGCAGGGTTATTGGTGTTTTTTGACGGTTTTCCACTGTTTTTAAGCGTTTTAGCAGGGTTATTGGTGTTTTTTGACGGTTTTTCACTGTTTTTAGGCGTTTTAGCAGGGTTATTGGTGTTTTTTGACGGTTTTTCACTGTTTTTAAGCGTTTCAGCAGGGTTATTGGTGTTTTTTGACGGTTTTTCACTGTTTTTAAGCGTTTTAGCAGGGTTATTGGTGTTTTTTGACGGTTTTTCACTGTTTTTAAGCGTTTTAGCAGGGTTATTGGTGTTTTATGACGGTTTTTCACTGTTTTTAAGCGTTTTAGCAGGATTATTGGTGTTTTTTGACGGTTTTTCATTGTTTTTGAGCGTTTTAGCAGGGTTATTGGTGTTTTTTGACGGTTTTTCACTGTTTTTGAGCGTTTTAGCAGGGTTATTGGTGTTTATTGACGGTTTTTCACTGTTTTTAAGCGTTTTAGCAGGGTTATTGGTGTTTTTTGATGGTTTTTCACTGTTTTTAAGCGTTTTAGGAGGGTTATTGGTGTTTTTTGACGGTTTTTCACTGTTTTTCAGCGTTTTAGCAGGGTTATTGGTGTTTTTTGACGGTTTTTCACTGTTTTTAAGCGTTTTAGCAGGGTTATTGGTGTTTTTTGACGGTTTTTCACTGTTTTTAAGCGTTTTAGCAGGGTTATTGGTGTTTTTTGACGGTTTTTCACTGTTTTTAAGCGTTTTAGCAGGGTTATTGGTGTTTTTTGACGGTTTTCCACTGTTTTTAAGCGTTTTAGCAGGGTTATTGGTGTTTTTTGACGGTTTTTCACTGTTTTTAGGCGTTTTAGCAGGGTTATTGGTGTTTTTTGACGGTTTTTCACTGTTTTTAAGCGTTTTAGCAGGGTTATTGGTGTTTTTTGACGGTTTTTCACTGTTTTTAAGCGTTTTAGCAGGATTATTGGTGTTTTTTGACGGTTTTTCACTGTTTTTAAGCGTTTTAGCAGGGTTATTGGTGTTTTTTGACGGTTTTTCACTGTTTTTAAGCGTTTTATCAGGGTTATTGGTGTTTTTTGATGGGTTTTCACTGTTTTTAAGCGTTTTAGCAGGGTTATTGGTGTTTTTTGACGGTTTTCCACTGTTTTTAAGCGTTTTAGCAGGGTTATTGGTGTTTTTTGACGGTTTTTCACTGTTTTTAGGCGTTTTAGCAGGGTTATTGGTGTTTTTTGACGGTTTTTCACTGTTTTTAAGCGTTTTAGCAGGGTTATTGGTGTTTTTTGACGGTTTTTCACTGTTTTTAAGCGTTTTAGCAGGATTATTGGTGTTTTTTGACGGTTTTTCCTTGTTTTTAGGCGTTTCAGCAGGGTTATTGGTGTTTTTTGACGGTTTTTCACTGTTTTTAAGCGTTTCAGCAGGGTTATTGGTGTTTTTTGACGGTTTTTCACTGTTTTTAAGCGTTTTAGCAGGGTTATTGGTGTTTTTTGACGGTTTTTCACTGTTTTTCAGCGTTTTAGCAGGGTTATTGGTGTTTTTTGACGGTTTTTCACTGTTTTTAAGCGTTTTAGCAGGGTTATTGGTGTTTTTTGACGGTTTTTCACTGTTTTTAAGCGTTTTAGCAGGGTTATTGGTGTTTTTTGACGGTTTTTCACTGTTTTTAAGCGTTTTAGCAGGGTTATTGGTGTTTTTTGATGGTTTTTCACTGTTTTTAAGCGTTTTAGCAGGGTTATTGGTGTTTTTTGACGGTTTTCCACTGTTTTTAAGCGTTTTAGCAGGGTTATTGTTGTTTTTTGACGGTTTTTCACTGTTTTTAGGCGTTTTAGCAGGGTTATTGGTGTTTTTTGACGGTTTTTCACTGTTTTTAAGCGTTTTAGCAGGGTTATTGGTGTTTTTTGACGGTTTTTCACTGTTTTTAAGCGTTTTAGCAGGATTATTGGTGTTTTTTGACGGTTTTTCACTGTTTTTAAGCGTTTTAGCAGGGTTATTGGTGTTTTTTGACTGTTTTTCACTGTTTTTAAGCGTTTTAGCAGGGTTATTGGTGTTTTTTGACGGTTTTTCAGTGTTTTTAAGCGTTTTAGCAGGGTTATTGTTGTTTTTTGACGGTTTTTCACTGTTTTTAAGCGTTTTAGCAGGGTTATTGGTGTTTTTTGACGGTTTTTCACTGTTTCTAAGCGTTTTAGCAGGGTTATTGGTGTTTTTTGACGGTTTTTCACTGTTTTTAAGCGTTTTAGCAGGGTGATTGGTGTTTTTTGACGGTTTTTCACTTTTTTTAAGCGTTTTAGCAGGGTTATTGGTGTTTTTTGACGGTTTTTCACTGTTTTTAAGCGTTTCAGCAGGGTTATTGGTGTTTTTTGACGGTTTTTCACTGTTTTTAAGCGTTTAAGCAGGGTAATTGGTGTTTTTTGACGGATTTTCACTGTTTTTAAGCGTTTTAGCAGGGTTATTGGTGTTTTTTGACGGTTTTTCACTGTTTTTAAGCGTTTTAGCAGGGTTATTGGTGTTTTTTGACGGTTTTTCACTGTTTTTAAGCGTTTTAGCAGGGTTATTGGTGTTTTTTGACGGTTTTTCACTGTTTTTAAGCGTTTTAGCAGGGTTATTGGTGTTTTTTGACGGTTTTTCACTGTTTTTAAGCGTTTTAGCAGGGTTATTGGTGTTTTTTGACGGTTTTTCACTGTTTTTAAGCGTTTTAGCAGGGTTATTGGTGTTTTTTGACGGTTTTTCACTGTTTTTAAGCGTTTTAGCAGGGTTATTGGTGTTTTTTGACGGTTTTTCACTGTTTTTAAGCGTTTTAGCAGGGTTATTGGTGTTTTTTGACGGTTTTTCACTGTTTTTAAGCGTTTCAGCAGGGTTATTGGTGTTTTTTGACGGTTTTTCACTGTTTTTAAGCGTTTTAGCAGGGTTATTGGTGTTTTTTGACGGTTTTTCACTGTTTTTAAGCGTTTTAGCAGGGTTATTGGTCTTTTTTGACGGTTTTTCACTGTTTTTAAGCGTTTTAGCAGGGTTATTGGTGTTTTTTGACGGTTTTTCACTGTTTTTAAGCATTTTAGCAGGGTTATTGGTGTTTTTTGACGGTTTTTCACTGTTTTTAAGCGTTTTAGCAGGATTATTGGTGTTTTTTGACGGTTTTTCACTGTTTTTAAGCGTTTTAGCAGGGTTATTGGTGTTTTTTGACTGTTTTTCACTGTTTTTAAGCGTTTTAGCAGGGTTATTGGTGTTTTTTGACGGTTTTTCAGTGTTTTTAAGCGTTTTAGCAGGGTTATTGTTGTTTTTTGATGGGTTTTCACTGTTTTTAAGCGTTTTAGCAGGGTTATTGGTGTTTTTTGACGGTTTTCCACTGTTTTTAAGCGTTTTAGCAGGGTTATTGGTGTTTTTTGACGGTTTTTCACTGTTTTTAGGCGTTTTAGCAGGGTTATTGGTGTTTTTTGACGGTTTTTCACTGTTTTTAAGCGTTTTAGCAGGGTTATTGGTGTTTTTTGACGGTTTTTCACTGTTTTTAAGCGTTTTAGCAGGATTATTGGTGTTTTTTGACGGTTTTTCCTTGTTTTTAGGCGTTTCAGCAGGGTTATTGGTGTTTTTTGACGGTTTTTCACTGTTTTTAAGCGTTTCAGCAGGGTTATTGGTGTTTTTTGACGGTTTTTCACTGTTTTTAAGCGTTTTAGCAGGGTTATTGGTGTTTTTTGACGGTTTTTCACTGTTTTTCAGCGTTTTAGCAGGGTTATTGGTGTTTTTTGACGGTTTTTCACTGTTTTTAAGCGTTTTAGCAGGGTTATTGGTGTTTTTTGACGGTTTTTCACTGTTTTTAAGCGTTTTAGCAGGGTTATTGGTGTTTTTTGACGGTTTTTCACTGTTTTTAAGCGTTTTAGCAGGGTTATTGGTGTTTTTTGATGGTTTTTCACTGTTTTTAAGCGTTTTAGCAGGGTTATTGGTGTTTTTTGACGGTTTTCCACTGTTTTTAAGCGTTTTAGCAGGGTTATTGTTGTTTTTTGACGGTTTTTCACTGTTTTTAGGCGTTTTAGCAGGGTTATTGGTGTTTTTTGACGGTTTTTCACTGTTTTTAAGCGTTTTAGCAGGGTTATTGGTGTTTTTTGACGGTTTTTCACTGTTTTTAAGCGTTTTAGCAGGATTATTGGTGTTTTTTGACGGTTTTTCACTGTTTTTAAGCGTTTTAGCAGGGTTATTGGTGTTTTTTGACTGTTTTTCACTGTTTTTAAGCGTTTTAGCAGGGTTATTGGTGTTTTTTGACGGTTTTTCAGTGTTTTTAAGCGTTTTAGCAGGGTTATTGTTGTTTTTTGACGGTTTTTCACTGTTTTTAAGCGTTTTAGCAGGGTTATTGGTGTTTTTTGACGGTTTTTCACTGTTTCTAAGCGTTTTAGCAGGGTTATTGGTGTTTTTTGACGGTTTTTCAC
Source organism: Styela clava (assembly GCF_964204865.1). Classification (NCBI taxonomy): domain Eukaryota; kingdom Metazoa; phylum Chordata; class Ascidiacea; order Stolidobranchia; family Styelidae; genus Styela; species Styela clava. Next base: position 32,248 of record NW_027556635.1, read on the forward strand.
TGTTTTTAAGCGTTTTAGCAGGGTGATTGGTGTTTTTTGACGGTTTTTCACTTTTTTTAAGCGTTTTAGCAGGGTTATTGGTGTTTTTTGACGGTTTTTCACTGTTTTTAAGCGTTTCAGCAGGGTTATTGGTGTTTTTTGACGGTTTTTCACTGTTTTTAAGCGTTTAAGCAGGGTAATTGGTGTTTTTTGACGGTTTTTCACTGTTTTTAAGCGTTTTAGCAGGGTTATTGGTGTTTTTTGACGGTTTTTCACTGTTTTTAAGCGTTTTAGCAGGGTTATTGGTGTTTTTTTACGGTTTTTCACTGTTTTTAAGCGTTTTACCAGGGTTATTGGTGTTTTTTGACGGTTTTTCACTGTTTTTAAGCGTTTTAGCAGGGTTATTGGTGTTTTTTGACGGTTTTTCACTGTTTTTAAGCGTTTTAGCAGGGTTATTGGTGTTTTTTGACGGTTTTTCACTGTTTTTAAGCGTTTTAGCAGGGTTATTGGTGTTTTTTGACAGTTTTTCACTGTTTTTAAGCGTTTTAGCAGGGTTATTGGTGTTTTTTGACGGTTTTTCACTGTTTTTAAGCGTTTTAGCAGGGTTATTGGTGTTTTTTGACGGTTTTTCACTGTTTTTAAGCGTTTTAGCAGGGTTATTGGTGTTTTTTGACGGTTTTTCACTGTTTTTAAGCGTTTCAGCAGGGTTATTGGTGTTTTTTGACGGTTTTTCACTGTTTTTAAGCGTTTTAGCAGGGTTATTGGTGTTTTTTGACGGTTTTTCACTGTTTTTAAGCGTTTTAGCAGGGTTATTGGTCTTTTTTGACGGTTTTTCACTGTTTTTAAGCGTTTTAGCAGGGTTATTGGTGTTTTTTGACGGTTTTTCACTGTTTTTAAGCATTTTAGCAGGGTTATTGGTGTTTTTTGACGGTTTTTCACTGTTTTTAAGCGTTTTAGCAGGATTATTGGTGTTTTTTGACGGTTTTTCACTGTTTTTAAGCGTTTTAGCAGGGTTATTGGTGTTTTTTGACTGTTTTTCACTGTTTTTAAGCGTTTTAGCAGGGTTATTGGTGTTTTTTGACGGTTTTTCAGTGTTTTTAAGCGTTTTAGCAAGGTTATTGTTGTTTTTTGACGGTTTTTCACTGTTTTTAAGCGTTTTAGCAGGGTTATTGGTGTTTTTTGACGGTTTTTCACTGTTTCTAAGCGTTTTAGCAGGGTTATTGGTGTTTTTTGACGGTTTTTCACTGTTTTTAAGCGTTTTAGCAGGGTGATTGGTGTTTTTTGACGGTTTTTCACTTTTTTTAAGCGATTTAGCAGGGTTATTGGTGTTTTTTGACGGTTTTTCACTGTTTTTAAGCGTTTCAGCAGGGTTATTGGTGTTTTTTGACGGTTTTTCACTGTTTTTAAGCGTTTCAGCAGGGTAATTGGTGTTTTTTGACGGTTTTTCACTGTTTTTAAGCGTTTTAGCAGGGTTATTGGTGTTTTTTGACGGTTTTTCACTGTTTTTAAGCGTTTTAGCAGGGTTATTGGTGTTTTTTGACGGTTTTTCACTGTTTTTAAGCGTTTTAGCAGGGTTATTGGTGTTTTTTGACGGTTTTTCACTGTTTTTAAGCGTTTTAGCAGGGTTATTGGTGTTTTTTGACGGTTTTTCACTGTTTTTAAGCGTTTTAGCAGGGTTATTGGTGTTTTTTGACGGTTTTTCACTGTTTTTATGCGTTTTAGCAGGGTTATTGGTGTTTTTTGACGGTTTTTCACTGTTTTTAAGCGTTTTAGCAGGGTTATTGGTGTTTTTTGACGGTTTTTCACTGTTTTTAAGCGTTTTAGCAGGGTTATTGGTGTTTTTTGACGGTTTTTCACTGTTTTTAAGCGTTTTCGCAGGGTTATTGGTGTTTTTTGACGGTTTTTCACTGTTTTTAACTGTTTTTAAGCGTTTCAGCAGGGTTATTGGTGTTTTTTGACGGTTTTTCACTGTTTTTAAGCGTTTTAGCAGGGTTATTGGTGTTTTTTGACGGTTTTTCACTGTTTTTAAGCGTTTTAGCAGGGTTATTGGTCTTTTTTGACGGTTTTTCACTGTTTTTAAGCGTTTTAGCAGGGTTATTGGTGTTTTTTGACGGTTTTTCACTGTTTTTAAGCATTTTAGCAGGGTTATTGGTGTTTTTTGACGGTTTTTCACTGTTTTTAAGCGTTTTAGCAGGGTTATTGGTGTTTTTTGACGGTTTTTCACTGTTTTTAAGCGTTTTAGCAGGGTTATTGGTGTTTTTTGACGGTTTTTCACTGTTTTTAAGCGTTTTAGCAGAGTTATTGGTGTTTTTTGACGATTTTTCACTGTTTTTAAGCGTTTTAGCTGGGTTATTGGTGTTTTTTGACGGTTTTTCACTGTTTTTGAGCGTTTTAGCAGGGTTATTGGTGTTTTTTGACGGTTTTTCACTGTTTTTAAGCGTTTTAGCAGAGTTATTGGTGTTTTTTGACGATTTTTCACTGTTTTTAAGCGTTTTAGCTGGGTTATTGGTGTTTTTTGACGGTTTTTCACTGTTTTTAAGCGTTTTAGCAGGGTTATTGGTGTTTTTTTGTCGGTTTTTCACTGTTTTTAGGCGTTTCAGCAGGGTTATTGGTGTTTTTTGACGGTTTTTTCACTGTTTTTAAGCGTTTCAGCAGGGTTATTGGTGTTTTTTGACGGTTTTTCACTGTTTTTAAGCGTTTTAGCAGGATTATTGGTGTTTTTTGACGGTTTTTCACTGTTTTTAAGCGTTTTAGCAGGATTATTGGTGTTTTTTGACGGTTTTTCACTGTTTTTAAGCGTTTTAGCAGGGTTATTGGTGTTTTTTGACGGTTTTTCACTGTTTTTAAGCGTTTTAGCAGGGTTATTGGTGTTTTTTGACGGTTTTTCACTGTTTTTAAGCGTTTTAGCAGGGTTATTGGTGTTTTTTGACGGTTTTTCACTGTTTTTAAGCGTTTTAGCAGGGTTATTGGTGTTTTTTGACGGTTTTTCACTGTTTTTAAGCGTTTTAGCAGGGTTATTGTTGTTTTTTGACGGTTTTTCACTGTTTTTAAGCGTTTTAGCAGGGTTATTGGTGTTTTTTGACGGTTTTTCACTGTTTCTAAGCGTTTTAGCAGGGTTATTGGTGTTTTTTGACGGTTTTTCACTGTTTTTAAGCGTTTTAGCAGGGTTATTGGTGTTTTTTGACGGTTTTTCACTTTTTTTTAAGCGTTTTAGCAGGGTTATTGGTGTTTTTTGACGGTTTTTCACTGTTTTTAAGCGTTTCAGCAGGGTTATTGGTGTTTTTTGACGGTTTTTCACTGTTTTTAAGCGTTTCAGCAGGGTAATTGGTGTTTTTTGACGGTTTTTCACTGTTTTTAAGCGTTTTAGCAGGGTTATTGGTGTCTTTTGACGGTTTTTCACTGTTTCAAAGCGTTTTAGCAGGGTTATTGGTGTTTTTTGACGGTTTTTCACTGTTTTTAAGCGTTTTAGCAGGGTTATTGGTGTTTTTTGACGGTTTTTCACTGTTTTTAAGCGTTTTAGCAGGGTTATTGGTGTTTTTTGACGGTTTTTCACTGTTTTTAAGCGTTTTAGCAGGATTATTGGTGTTTTTTGACGGTTTTTCACTGTTTTTAAGCGTTTTAGCAGGGTTATTGGTGTTTTTTGACGGTTTTTCACTGTTTTTAAGCGTTTTAGCAGGGTTATTGGTGTTTTTTGACGGTTTTTCACTGTTTTTAAGCGTTTTAGCAGGGTTATTGGTGTTTTTTGACGGTTTTTCACTGTTTTTAAGCGTTTTAGCAGGGTTATTGGTGTTTTTTGACGGTTTTTCACTGTTTTTAAGCGTTTTAGCAGGGTTATTGTTGTTTTTTGACGGTTTTTCACTGTTTTTAAGCGTTTTAGCAGGGTTATTGGTGTTTTTTGACGGTTTTTCACTGTTTCTAAGCGTTTTAGCAGGGTTATTGGTGTTTTTTGACGGTTTTTCACTGTTTTTAAGCGTTTTAGCAGGGTTATTGGTGTTTTTTGACGGTTTTTCACTTTTTTTTAAGCGTTTTAGCAGGATTATTGGTGTTTTTTGACGGTTTTTCACTGTTTTTAAGCGTTTCAGCAGGGTTATTGGTGTTTTTTGACGGTTTTTCACTGTTTTTAAGCGTTTCAGCAGGGTAATTGGTGTTTTTTGACGGTTTTTCACTGTTTTTAAGCGTTTTAGCAGGGTTATTGGTGTCTTTTGACGGTTTTTCACTGTTTCTAAGCGTTTTAGCAGGGTTATTGGTGTTTTTTGACGGTTTTTCACTGTTTTTAAGCGTTTTAGCAGGGTTATTGGTGTTTTTTGACGGTTTTTCACTGTTTTTAAGCGTTTTAGCAGGGTTATTGGTGTTTTTTGACGGTTTTTCACTGTTTTTAAGCGTTTTAGCAGGGTTATTGGTGTTTTTTGACGGTTTTTCACTGTTTTTAAGCGTTTTAGCAGGGTTATTGGTGTTTTTTGACGGTTTTTCACTGTTTTTAAGCGTTTTAGCAGGGTTATTGGTGTTTTTTGACGGTTTTTCACTGTTTTTAAGCGTTTTAGCAGGGTTATTGGTGTTTTTTGACGGTTTTTCACTGTTTTTAAGCATTTTAGTAGGGTTATTGGTGTTTTTTGACGGTTTTTCACTGTTTTTAAGCGTTTTAGCAGGGTTATTGGTGTTTTTTGACGGTTTTTAACTGTTTTTGAGCGTTTTAGCAGGGTTATTGGTGTTTTTTGACGGTTTTTCACTGTTTTTGAGCGTTTTAGCAGGGTTATTGGTGTTTTTTGACGGTTTTTCACTGTTTTTAAGCGTTTTAGCAGGGTTATTGGTGTTTTTTGATGGTTTTTCACTGTTTTTAAGCGTTTTAGCAGGGTTATTGGTGTTTTTTGACGGTTTTTCACTGTTTTTCAGCGTTTTAGCAGGGTTATTGGTGTTTTTTGACGGTTTTTCACTGTTTTTAAGCGTTTTAGCAGGGTTATTGGTGTTTTTTGACGGTTTTTCACTATTTTTAAGCGTTTTAGCAGGGTTATTGGTGTTTTTTGACGGTTTTTCACTGTTTTTGAGCGTTTTAGCAGGGTTATTGGTGTTTTTTGATGGTTTTTCACTGTTTTTAAGCGTTTTAGCAGGGTTATTGGTGTTTTTTGACGGTTTTCCACTGTTTTTAAGCGTTTTAGCAGGGTTATTGGTGTTTTTTGACGGTTTTTCACTGTTTTTAGGCGTTTTAGCAGGGTTATTGGTGTTTTTTGACGGTTTTTCACTGTTTTTAAGCGTTTCAGCAGGGTTATTGGTGTTTTTTGACGGTTTTTCACTGTTTTTAAGCGTTTTAGCAAGATTATTGGTGTTTTTTGACGGTTTTTCACTGTTTTTAAGCGTTTTAGCAGGGTTATTGGTGTTTTTTGACGGTTTTTCACTGTTTTTAAGCGTTTTAGCAGGGTTATTGGTGTTTTTTGACGGTTTTTCACTGTTTTTAAGCGTTTTAGCAGGGTTATTGTTGTTTTTTGACGGTTTTTCACTGTTTTTAAGCGTTTTAGCAGGGTTATTGGTGTTTTTTGACGGTTTTTCACTGTTTCTAAGCGTTTTAGCAGGGTTATTGGTGTTTTTTGACGGTTTTTCACTGTTTTTAAGCGTTTTAGCAGGGTTATTGGTGTTTTTTGACGGTTTTTCACTGTTTTTAAGCGTTTTAGCAGGGTTATTGTTGTTTTTTGACGCTTTTTCACTGTTTTTAAGCGTTTTAGCAGGATTATTGGTGTTTTTTGACGGTTTTTCATTGTTTTTAAGCGTTTTAGCAGGGTTATTGGTGTTTTTTGACGGTTTTTCACTGTTTTTAAGCGTTTTAGCAGGGTTATTGGTGTTTTTTGACGGTTTTTCACTGTTTTTAAGCGTTTTAGCAGGGTTATTGTTGTTTTTTGACGGTTTTTCACTGTTTTTAAGCGTTTTAGCAGGGTTATTGGTGTTTTTTGACGGTTTTTCACTGTTTCTAAGCGTTTTAGCAGGGTTATTGGTGTTTTTTGACGGTTTTTCACTGTTTTTAAGCGTTTTAGCAGGGTTATTGGTGTTTTTTGACGGTTTTTCACTTTTTTTAAGCGTTTTAGCAGGGTTATTGGTGTTTTTTGACGGTTTTTCACTGTTTTTAAGCGTTTCAGCAGGGTTATTGGTGTTTTTTGACGGTTTTTCAATGTTTCTAAGCGTTTTAGAAGGGTTATTGGTGTTTTTTGACGGTTTTTCACTGTTTTTAAGCGTTTTAGCAGGGTTATTGGTGTTTTTTGACGGTTTTTCACTGTTTTTAAGAGGGTATTGGTGTTTTTTGACGGTTTTTCACTGTTTTTAAGCGTTTTAGCAGGATTATTGGTGTTTTTTGACGGTTTTTAACTGTTTTTGAGCGTTTTAGCAGGGTTATTGGTGTTTTTTGACGGTTTTTCACTGTTTTTGAGCGTTTTAGCAGGGTTATTGGTGTTTTTTGACGGTTTTTCACTGTTTTTAAGCGTTTTAGCAGGGTTATTGGTGTTTTTTGATGGTTTTTCACTGTTTTTAAGCGTTTTAGCAGGGTTATTGGTGTTTTTTGACGGTTTTTCACTGTTTTTCAGCGTTTTAGCAGGGTTATTGGTGTTTTTTGACGGTTTTTCACTGTTTTTAAGCGTTTTAGCAGGGTTATTGGTGTTTTTTGACGGTTTTTCACTGTTTTTAAGCGTTTTAGCAGGGTTATTGGTGTTTTTTGACGGTTTTTCACTGTTTTTAAGCGTTTTAGCAGGGTTATTGGTGTTTTTTGATGGTTTTTCACTGTTTTTAAGCGTTTTAGCAGGGTTATTGGTGTTTTTTGACGGTTTTTCACTGTTTTTAGGCGTTTTAGCAGGGTTATTGGTGTTTTTTGAAGGTTTTTCACTGTTTTTAAGCGTTTTAGCAGGGTTATTGGTGTTTTTTGACGGTTTTTCACTGTTTTTAAGCGTTTTAGCAGGATTATTGGTGTTTTTTGACGGTTTTTCACTGTTTTTGAGCGTTTTAGCAGGGTTATTGGTGTTTTTGACGGTTTTGCACTGTTTTTGAGCGTTTTAGCAGGGTTATTGGTGTTTATTGACGGTTTTTCACTGTTTTTAAGCGTTTTAGCAGGGTTATTGGTGTTTTTTGATGGTTTTTCACTGTTTTTAAGCGTTTTAGCAGGGTTATTGGTGTTTTTTGACGGTTTTTCACTGTTTTTCAGCGTTTTAGCAGGGTTATTGGTGTTTTTTGACGGTTTTTCACTGTTTTTAAGCGTTTTAGCAGGGTTATTGGTGTTTTTTGACGGTTTTTCACTGTTTTTAAGCGTTTTAGCAGGGTTATTGGTGTTTTTTGACGGTTTTTCACTGTTTTTAAGCGTTTTAGCAGGGTTATTGGTGTTTTTTGATGGTTTTTCACTGTTTTTAAGCGTTTTAGCAGGATTATTGGTGTTTTTTGACGGTTTTCCACTGTTTTTAAGCGTTTTAGCAGGGTTATTGGTGTTTTTTGACGGTTTTTCACTGTTTTTAGGCGTTTTAGCAGGGTTATTGGTGTTTTTTGACGGTTTTTCACTGTTTTTAAGCGTTTTAGCAGGGTTATTGGTGTTTTTTGACGGTTTTTCACTGTTTTTAAGCGTTTTAGCAGGATTATTGGTGTTTTTTGACGGTTTTTCACTGTTTTTAAGCGTTTTAGCAGGGTTATTGGTGTTTTTTGACGGTTTTTCACTGTTTTTAAGCGTTTTAGCAGGGTTATTGGTGTTTTTTGACGGTTTTTCACTGTTTTTAAGTGTTTTAGCAGGATTATTGTTGTTTTTTGACGGTTTTTCACTGTTTTTAAGCGTTTTAGCAGGGTTATTGGTGTTTTTTGACGGTTTTTAACTGTTTTTAAGCGTTTTAGCAGGGTTATTGGTGTTTTTTGATGGTTTTTCACTGTTTTTAAGCGTTTTAGCAGGGTTATTGGTGTTTTTTGACGGTTTTTCACTGTTTTTCAGCGTTTTAGCAGGGTTATTGGTGTTTTTTGACGGTTTTTCACTGTTTTTAAGCGTTTTAGCAGGGTTATTGGTGTTTTTTGACGGTTTTTCACTGTTTTTAAGCGTTTTAGCAGGGTTATTGGTGTTTTTTGACGGTTTTTCACTGTTTTTAAGCGTTTTAGCAGGGTTATTGGTGTTTTTTGATGGTTTTTCACTGTTTTTGAGCGTTTTAGCAGGGTTATTGGTGTTTTTTGACGGTTTTTCACTGTTTTTAGGCGTTTTAGCAGGGTTATTGGTGTTTTTTGAAGGTTTTTCACTGTTTTTAAGCGTTTTAGCAGGGTTATTGGTGTTTTTTGACGGTTTTTCACTGTTTTTAAGCGTTTTAGCAGGATTATTGGTGTTTTTTGACGGTTTTTCACTGTTTTTGAGCGTTTTAGCAGGGTTATTGGTGTTTTTGACGGTTTTGCACTGTTTTTGAGCGTTTTAGCAGGGTTATTGGTGTTTATTGACGGTTTTTCACTGTTTTTAAGCGTTTTAGCAGGGTTATTGGTGTTTTTTGATGGTTTTTCACTGTTTTTAAGCGTTTTAGCAGGGTTATTGGTGTTTTTTGACGGTTTTTCACTGTTTTTCAGCGTTTTAGCAGGGTTATTGGTGTTTTTTGACGGTTTTTCACTGTTTTTAAGCGTTTTAGCAGGGTTATTGGTGTTTTTTGACGGTTTTTCACTGTTTTTAAGCGTTTTAGCAGGGTTATTGGTGTTTTTTGACGGTTTTTCACTGTTTTTAAGCGTTTTAGCAGGGTTATTGGTGTTTTTTGATGGTTTTTCACTGTTTTTAAGCGTTTTAGCAGGATTATTGGTGTTTTTTGACGGTTTTCCACTGTTTTTAAGCGTTTTAGCAGGGTTATTGGTGTTTTTTGACGGTTTTTCACTGTTTTTAGGCGTTTTAGCAGGGTAATTGGTGTTTTTTGACGGTTTTTCACTGTTTTTAAGCGTTTTAGCAGGATTATTGGTGTTTTTTGACGGTTTTTCACTGTTTTTAAGCGTTTTAGCAGGGTTATTGGTGTTTTTTGACGGTTTTTCACTGTTTTTAAGCGTTTTAGCAGGGTTATTGGTGTTTTTTGACGGTTTTTCACTGTTTTTAAGTGTTTTAGCAGGATTATTGTTGTTTTTTGACGGTTTTTCACTGTTTTTAAGCGTTTTAGCAGGGTTATTGGTGTTTTTTGACGGTTTTTAACTGTTTTTGAGCGTTTTAGCAGGGTTATTGGTGTTTTTTGACGGTTTTTCACTGTTTTTGAGCGTTTTAGCAGGGTTATTGGTGTTTTTTGACGGTTTTTCACTGTTTTTAAGCGTTTTAGCAGGGTTATTGGTGTTTTTTGATGGTTTTTCACTGTTTTTAAGCGTTTTAGCAGGGTTATTGGTGTTTTTTGACGGTTTTTCACTGTTTTTCAGCGTTTTAGCAGGGTTATTGGTGTTTTTTGACGGTTTTTCACTGTTTTTAAGCGTTTTAGCAGGGTTATTGGTGTTTTTTGACGGTTTTTCACTGTTTTTAAGCGTTTTAGCAGGGTTATTGGTGTTTTTTGACGATTTTTCACTGTTTTTAAGCGTTTTATCAGGGTTATTGGTGTTTTTTGATGGGTTTTCACTGTTTTTAAGCGTTTTAGCAGGGTTATTGGTGTTTTTTGATGGTTTTCCACTGTTTTTAAGCGTTTTAGCAGGGTTATTGGTGTTTTTTGACGGTTTTTCACTGTTTTTAGGCGTTTTAGCAGGGTTATTGGTGTTTTTTGACGGTTTTTCACTGTTTTTAAGCGTTTTAGCAGGGTTATTGGTGTTTTTTGACGGTTTTTCACTGTTTTTAAGCGTTTTAGCAGGATTATTGGTGTTTTTTGACGGTTTTTCACTGTTTTTAAGCGTTTTAGCAGGGTTATTGGTGTTTTTTGACGGTTTTTCACTGTTTTTAAGCGTTTTAGCAGGGTTATTGGTGTTTTTTGACGGTTTTTTACTGTTTTTAAGCGTTTTAGCAGGGTTATTGTTGTTTTTTGACGGTTTTTCACTGTTTTTAAGCGTTTTAGCAGGGTTATTGGTATTTTTTGACGGTTTTTCACTGTTTCTAAGCGTTTTAGCAGGGTTATTGGTGTTTTTTGACGGTTTTTCACTGTTTTTAAGCGTTTTAGTAGGGTTATTGGTGTTTTTTGACGGTTTTTCACTTTTTTTAAGCGTTTTAGCAGGGTTATTGGTGTTTTTTGACGGTTTTTCAGTGTTTTTAAGCGTTTCAGCAGGGTTATTGGTGTTTTTTGACGGTTTTTCAATGTTTCTAAGCGTTTTAGAAGGGTTATTGGTGTTTTTTGACGGTTTTTCACTGTTTTTAAGCGTTTTAGCAGGGTTATTGGTGTTTTTTGACGGTTTTTCACTGTTTTTAAGCGTTTTAGCAGGGTTATTGGTGTTTTTTGACGGTTTTTCACTGTTTTTAAGCGTTTTAGCAGGGTTATTGGTGTTTTTTGACGGTTTTTCACTGTTTTTAAGCATTTTGGTAGGGCTATTGGTGTTTTTTGACGGTTTTTCACTGTTTTTAAGCGTTTTAGCAGGGTTATTGGTGTTTTTTGACGGTTTTTAACTGTTTTTGAGCGTTTTATCAGGGTTATTGGTGTTTTTTGACGGTTTTTCACTGTTTTTGAGCGTTTTAGCAGGGTTATTGGTGTTTTTTGACGGTTTTTCACTGTTTTTAAGCGTTTTAGCAGGGTTATTGGTGTTTTTTGATGGTTTTTCACTGTTTTTAAGCGTTTTAGCAGGGTTATTGGTGTTTTTTGACGGTTTTTCACTGTTTTTCAGCGTTTTAGCAGTGTTATTGGTGTTTTTTGACGGTTTTTCACTGTTTTAAGCGTTTTAGCAGGGTTATTGGTGTTTTTTGATGGTTTTTCACTGTTTTTAAGCGTTTTAGCAGGGTTATTGGTGTTTTTTGACGGTTTTTCACTGTTTTTAAGCGTTTTAGCAGGGTTATTGGTGTTTTTTGATGGTTTTTCACTGTTTTTAAGCGTTTTAGCAGGGTTATTGGTGTTTTTTGACGGTTTTTCACTGTTTTTAGGCGTTTTAGCAGGGTTATTGGTGTTTTTTGAAGGTTTTTCACTGTTTTTAAGCGTTTTAGCAGGGTTATTGGTGTTTTTTGACGGTTTTTCACTGTTTTTAAGCGTTTTAGCAGGATTATTGGTGTTTTTTAACGGTTTTTCACTGTTTTTGAGCGTTTTAGCAGGGTTATTGGTGTTTTTGATGGTTTTTCACTGTTTTTGAGCGTTTTAGCAGGGTTATTGGTGTTTATTGACGGTTTTTCACTGTTTTTAAGCGTTTTAGCAGGGTTATTGGTGTTTTTTGACGGTTTTTCACTGTTTTTCAGCGTTTTAGCAGGGGTATTGGTGTTTTTTGACGGTTTTTCACTGTTTTTAAGCGTTTTAGCAGGGTTATTGGTGTTTTTTGACGGTTTTTCACTGTTTTTAAGCGTTTTAGCAGGTTTATTGGTGTTTTTTGACGATTTTTCACTGTTTTTAAGCGTTTTAGCAGGGTTATTGGTGTTTTTTGACGGTTTTTCACTGTTTTTAAGCGTTTTATCAGGGTTATTGGTGTTTTTTGATGGGTTTTCACTGTTTTTAAGCGTTTTAGCAGGGTTATTGGTGTTTTTTGATGGTTTTCCACTGTTTTTAAGCGTTTTAGCAGGGTTATTGGTGTTTTTTGACGGTTTTTCACTGTTTTTAGGCGTTTTAGCAGGGTTATTGGTGTTTTTTGACGGTTTTTCACTGTTTTTAAGCGTTTTAGCAGGGTTATTGGTGTTTTTTGACGGTTTTTCACTGTTTTTAAGCGTTTTAGCAGGATTATTGGTGTTTTTTGACGGTTTTTCACTGTTTTTAAGCGTTTTAGCAGGGTTATTGGTGTTTTTTGACGGTTTTTCACTGTTTTTAAGCGTTTTAGCAGGGTTATTGGTGTTCTTTGACGGTTTTTCACTGTTTTTAAGCGTTTTAACAGGGTTATTGTTGTTTTTTGACGGTTTTTCACTGTTTTTAAGCGTTTTAGCAGGGTTATTGGTATTTTTTGACGGTTTTTCACTGTTTCTAAGCGTTTTAGCAGGGTTATTGGTGTTTTTTGACGGTTTTTCACTGTTTTTAAGCGTTTTAGTAGGGTTATTGGTGTTTTTTGACGGTTTTTCACTTTTTTTAAGCGTTTTAGCAGGGTTATTGGTGTTTTTTGACGGTTTTTCACTGTTTTTAAGCGTTTCAGCAGGGTTATTGGTGTTTTTTGACGGTTTTTCAATGTTTCTAAGCGTTTTAGAAGGGTTATTGGTGTTTTTTGACGGTTTTTCACTGTTTTTAAGCGTTTTAGCAGGGTTATTGGTGTTTTTTGACGGTTTTTCACTGTTTTTAAGCGTTTTAGCAGGGTTATTGGTGTTTTTTGACGGTTTTTCACTGTTTTTAAGCGTTTTAGCAGGGTTATTGGTGTTTTTTGACGGTTTTTCACTGTTTTTAAGCATTTTGGTAGGGCTATTGGTGTTTTTTGACGGTTTTTCACTGTTTTCAAGCGTTTTAGCAGGGTTATTGGTGTTTTTTGACAGTTTTTAACTGTTTTTGAGCGTTTTATCAGGGTTATTGGTGTTTTTTGACGGTTTTTCACTGTTTTTGAGCGTTTTAGCAGGGTTATTGGTGTTTTTTGACGGTTTTTCACTGTTTTTAAGCGTTTTAGCAGGGTTATTGGTGTTTTTTGATGGTTTTTCACTGTTTTTAAGCGTTTTAGCAGGGTTATTGGTGTTTTTTGACGGTTTTTCACTGTTTTTCAGCGTTTTAGCAGGGTTATTGGTGTTTTTTGACGGTTTTTCACTGTTTTTAAGCGTTTTAGCAGGGTTATTGGTGTTTTTTGACGGTTTTTCACTGTTTTTAAGCGTTTTAGCAGGGTTATTGGTGTTTTTTGACGGTTTTTCACTGTTTTTAAGCGTTTTAGCAGGGTTATTGGTGTTTTTTGATGGTTTTTCACTGTTTTTAAGCGTTTTAGCAGGGTTATTGGTGTTTTTTGACGGTTTTTCACTGTTTTTAGGCGTTTTAGCAGGGTTATTGGTGTTTTTTGAAGGTTTTTCACTGTTTTTAAGCGTTTTAGCAGGGTTATTGGTGTTTTTTGACGGTTTTTCACTGTTTTTAAGCGTTTTAGCAGGATTATTGGTGTTTTTTGACGGTTTTTCACTTTTTTTGAGCGTTTTAGCAGGGTTATTGGTGTTTTTGACGGTTTTTCACTGTTTTTGAGCGTTTTAGCAGGGTTATTGGTGTTTATTGACGGTTTTTCACTGTTTTTAAGCGTTTTAGCAGGGTTATTGGTGTTTTTTGACGGTTTTTCACTGTTTTTCAGCGTTTTAGCAGGGTTATTGGTGTTTTTTGACGGTTTTTCACTGTTTTTAAGCGTTTTAGCAGGGTTATTGGTTTTTTTTGACGGTTTTTCACTGTTTTTAAGCGTTTTAGCAGGGTTATTGGTGTTTTTTGACGGTTTTTCACTGTTTTTAAGCGTTTTAGCAGGATTATTGGTGTTTTTTGACGGTTTTTCCCTGTTTTTGAGCGTTTTAGCAGGGTTATTGGTGTTTTTGACGGTTTTTCACTGTTTTTGAGCGTTTTAGCAGGGTTATTGGTGTTTATTGACGGTTTTTCACTGTTTTTAAGCGTTTTAGCAGGGTTATTGGTGTTTTTTGATGATTTTTCACTGTTTTTAAGCGTTTTAGCAGGGTTATTGGTGTTTTTTGACGGTTTTTCACTGTTTTTCAGCGTTTTAGCAGGGTTATTGGTGTTTTTTGACGGTTTTTCACTGTTTTTAAGCGTTTTAGCAGGGTTATTGGTGTTTTTTGACGGTTTTTCACTGTTTTTAAGCGTTTTAGCAGGGTTATTGGTGTTTTTTGACGGTTTTTCACTGTTTTTAAGCGTTTTATCAGGGTTATTGGTGTTTTTTGAAGGGTTTTCAGTGTTTTTAAGCGTTTTAGCAGGGTTATTGGTGTTTTTTGACGGTTTTCCACTGTTTTTAAGCGTTTTAGCAGGGTTATTGGTGTTTTTTGACGGTTTTTCACTGTTTTTAGGCGTTTTAGCAGGGTTATTGGTGTTTTTTGACGGTTTTTCACTGTTTTTAAGCGTTTTAGCAGGGTTATTGGTGTTTTTTGACGGTTTTTCACTGTTTTTAAGCGTTTTAGCAGGATTATTGGTGTTTTTTGACGGTTTTTCACTGTTTTTAAGCGTTTTAGCAGGGTTATTGGTGTTTTTTGACGGTTTTTCACTGTTTTTAAGCGTTTTAGCAGGGTTATTGGTGTTTTTTGACGGTTTTTCACTGTTTTTAAGCGTTTTAGCAGGGTTATTGTTGTTTTTTGACGGTTTTTCACTGTTTTTAAGCGTTTTAGCAGGGTTATTGGTATTTTTTGACGGTTTTTCATTGTTTTTAAGCGTTTTAGCAGGGTTATTGGTGTTTTTTGACGGTTTTTCACTGTTTTTAAGCGTTTTAGCAGGGTTATTGGTGTTTTTTGAAGGTTTTTCACTGTTTTTTAAGCGTTTTAGCAGGGTTATTGGTGTTTTTTGACGGTTTTTCACTGTTTTTAAGCGTTTTAGCAGGATTATTGGTGTTTTTTGACGGTTTTTCACTTTTTTTGAGCGTTTTAGCAGGGTTATTGGTGTTTTTGACGGTTTTTCACTGTTTTTGAGCGTTTTAGCAGAGGGTTATTGGTGTTTATTGACGGTTTTTCACTGTTTTTAAGCGTTTTAGCAGGGTTATTGGTGTTTTTTGACGGTTTTTCACTGTTTTTCAGCGTTTTAGCAGGGTTATTGGTGTTTTTTGACGGTTTTTCACTGTTTTTAAGCGTTTTAGCAGGGTTATTGGTGTTTTTTGACGGTTTTTCACTGTTTTTAAGCGTTTTAGCAGGGTTATTGGTGTTTTTTGACGGTTTTTCACTGTTTTTAAGCGTTTTAGCAGGATTATTGGTGTTTTTTGACGGTTTTTCCCTGTTTTTGAGCGTTTTAGCAGGGTTATTGGTGTTTTTGACGGTTTTTCACTGTTTTTGAGCGTTTTAGCAGGGTTATTGGTGTTTATTGACGGTTTTTCACTGTTTTTAAGCGTTTTAGCAGGGTTATTGGTGTTTTTGATGGTTTTTCACTGTTTTTAAGCGTTTTAGCAGGGTTATTGGTGTTTTTTGACGGTTTTTCACTGTTTTTCAGCGTTTTAGCAGGGTTATTGGTGTTTTTTGACGGTTTTTCACTGTTTTTAAGCGTTTTAGCAGGGTTATTGGTGTTTTTTGACGGTTTTTCACTGTTTTTAAGCGTTTTAGCAGGGTTATTGGTGTTTTTTGACGGTTTTTCACTGTTTTTAAGCGTTTTATCAGGGTTATTGGTGTTTTTTGAAGGTATTTCACTGTTTTTAAGCGTTTTAGCAGGGTTATTGGTGTTTTTTGACGGTTTTCCACTGTTTTAAGCGTTTTAGCAGGGTTATTGGTGTTTTTTGACGGTTTTTCACTGTTTTTAGGCGTTTTAGCAGGGTTATTGGTGTTTTTTGACGGTTTTTCACTGTTTTTAAGCGTTTTAGCAGGGTTATTGGTGTTTTTTGACGGTTTTTCACTGTTTTTAAGCGTTTTAGCAGGATTATTGGTGTTTTTTGACGGTTTTTCACTGTTTTTAAGCGTTTTAGCAGGGTTATTGGTGTTTTTTGACGGTTTTTCACTGTTTTTAAGCGTTTTAGCAGGGTTATTGGTTTTTTTTGACGGTTTTTCACTGTTTTTAAGCGTTTTAGCAGGGTTATTGTTGTTTTTTGACGGTTTTTCACTGTTTTTAAGCGTTTTAGCAGGGTTATTGGTATTTTTTGACGGTTTTTCATTGTTTTTAAGCGTTTTAGCAGGGTTATTGGTGTTTTTTGACGGTTTTTCACTGTTTTTAAGCGTTTTAGCAGGGTTATTGGTGTTTTTTGAAGGTTTTTCACTGTTTTTAAGCGTTTTAGCAGGGTTATTGGTGTTTTTTGACGGTTTTTCACTGTTTTTAAGCGTTTTAGCAGGGTTATTGGTGTTTTTTGACGGTTTTTCACTGTTTTTAAGCGTTTTAGCAGGGTTATTGGTGTTTTTTGACGGTTTTTCACTGTTTTTAAGCGTTTTAGCAGGATTATTGGTGTTTTTTGACGGTTTTTCACTGTTTTTGAGCGTTTTAGCAGGGTTATTGGTGTTTTTGACGGTTTTTCACTGTTTTTGAGCGTTTTAGCAGGGTTATTGGTGTTTATTGACGGTTTTTCACTGTTTTTAAGCGTTTTAGCAGGGTTATTGGTGTTTTTTGATGGTTTTTCACTGTTTTTAAGCGTTTTAGCAGGGTTATTGGTGTTTTTTGACGGTTTTTCACTGTTTTTCAGCGTTTTAGCAGGGTTATTGGTGTTTTTTGACGGTTTTTCACTGTTTTTCAGCGTTTTAGCAGGGTTATTGGTGTTTTTTGACGATTTTTCACTGTTTTTAGGCGTTTTAGCAGGGTTATTGGTGTTTTTTGACGGTTTTTCACTGTTTTTAAGCGTTTTAGCAGGATTATTGGTGTTTTTTGATGGTTTTTCACTGTTTTTAAGCGTTTTAGCTGGATTATTGGTGTTTTTTGACGGTTTTCCACTGTTTTTAAGCGTTTTAGCAGGGTTATTGGTGTTTTTTGACGGTTTTTCACTGTTTTTAGGCGTTTTAGCAGGGTTATTGGTGTTTTTTGACGGTTTTTCACTGTTTTTAAGCGTTTTAGCAGGGTTATTGGTGTTTTTTGACGGTTTTTCACTGTTTTTAAGCGTTTTAGCAGGATTATTGGTGTTTTTTGACGGTTTTTCACTGTTTTTAAGCGTTTTAGCAGGGTTATTGGTGTTTTTTGACGGTTTTTCACTGTTTTTAAGCGTTTTAGCAGGGTTATTGGTGTTTTTTGACGGTTTTTCACTGTTTTTAAGTGTTTTAGCAGGATTATTGTTGTTTTTTGACGGTTTTTCACTGTTTTTAAGCGTTTTAGCAGGGTTATGGGTGTTTTTTGACGGTTTTTAACTGTTTTTGAGCGTTTTAGCAGGGTTATTGGTGTTTTTTGACGGTTTTTCACTGTTTTTGAGCGTTTTAGCAGGGTTATTGGTGTTTTTTGACGGTTTTTCACTGTTTTTAAGCGTTTTAGCAGGGTTATTGGTGTTTTTTGATGGTTTTTCACTGTTTTTAAGCGTTTTAGCAGGGTTATTGGTGTTTTTTGACGGTTTTTCACTGTTTTTCAGCGTTTTAGCAGGGTTATTGGTGTTTTTTGACGGTTTTTCACTGTTTTTAAGCGTTTTAGCAGGGTTATTGGTGTTTTTTGACGGTTTTTCACTGTTTTTAAGCGTTTTAGCAGGGTTATTGGTGTTTTTTGACGGTTTTTCACTGTTTTTAATCGTTTTATCAGGGTTATTGGTGTTTTTTGAAGGGTTTTCACTGTTTTTAAGCGTTTTAGCAGGGTTATTGGTGTTTTTTGACGGTTTTCCACTGTTTTTAAGCGTTTTAGCAGGGTTATTGGTGTTTTTTGACGGTTTTTCACTGTTTTTAGGCGTTTTAGCAGGGTTATTGGTGTTTTTTGACGGTTTTTCACTGTTTTTAAGCGTTTTAGCAGGGTTATTGGTGTTTTTTGACGGTTTTTCACTGTTTTTAAGCGTTTTAGCAGGATTATTGGTGTTTTTTGACGGTTTTTCACTGTTTTTAAGCGTTTTAGCAGGGTTATCGGTGTTTTTTGACGGTTTTTCACTGTTTTTAAGCGTTTTAGCAGGGTTATTGGTGTTTTTTGACGGTTTTTCACTGTTTTTAAGCGTTTTAGCAGGGTTATTGGTGTTTTTTGACGGTTTTTCACTGTTTTTAAGCGTTTTAGCAGGGTTATTGGTATTTTTTGACGGTTTTTCACTGTTTCTAAGCGTTTTAGCAGGGTTATTGGTGTTTTTTGACGGTTTTTCACTGTTTTTAAGCGTTTTAGCAGGGTTATTGGTGTTTTTTGACGGTTTTTCACTGTTTTTAAGCGTTTTAGCAGGGTTATTGGTGTTTTTTGACGGTTTTTCACTGTTTTTAAGCGTTTTAGCAGGGTTATTGTTGTTTTTTGACGGTTTTTCACTGTTTTTAAGCGTTTTAGCAGGGTTATTGGTATTTTTTGACGGTTTTTCACTGTTTCTAAGCGTTTTAGCAGGGTTATTGGTGTTTTTTGACGGTTTTTCACTGTTTTTAAGCGTTTTAGCAGGGTTATTGGTGTTTTTTGACGGTTTTTCACTTTTTTTAAGCGTTTTAGCAGGGTAATTGGTGTTTTTTGACGGTTTTTCACTGTTTTTAAGCATTTTGGTAGGTTATTGGTGTTTTTTGACGGTTTTTCACTGTTTTTAAGCGTTTTAGCAGGGTTATTGGTGTTTTTTGACGGTTTTTAACTGTTTTTGAGCGTTTTATCAGGGTTATTGGTGTTTTTTGACGGTTTTTCACTGTTTTTGAGCGTTTTAGCAGGGTTATTGGTGTTTTTTGACGGTTTTTCACTGTTTTTAAGCGTTTTAGCAGGGTTATTGGTGTTTTTTGACGGTTTTTCACTGTTTTTAAGCGTTTTAGCAGGGTTATTGGTGTTTTTTGACGGTTTTTCACTGTTTTTCAGCGTTTTAGCAGGGTTATTGGTGTTTTTTGACGGTTTTTCACTGTTTTTAAGCGTTTTAGCAGGGTTATTGGTGTTTTTTGACGGTTTTTCACTGTTTTTAAGCGTTTTAGCAGGGTTATTGGTGTTTTTTGACGGTTTTTCACTGTTTTTAAGCGTTTTAGCAGGGTTATTGGTGTTTTTTGATGGTTTTTCACTGTTTTTAAGCGTTTTAGCAGGGTTATTGGTGTTTTTGACGGTTTTTCACTGTTTTTAGGCGTTTTAGCAGGGTTATTGGTGTTTTTTGAAGGTTTTTCACTGTTTTTAAGCGTTTTAGCAGGGTTATTGGTGTTTTTTGACGGTTTTTCACTGTTTTTAAGCGTTTTAGCAGGATTATTGGTGTTTTTTGACGGTTTTTCACTGTTTTTGAGCGTTTTAGCAGGGTTATTGGTGTTTTTTGACGGTTTTTCACTGTTTTTAAGCGTTTTAGCAGGGTTATTGGTGTTTTTTGACGGTTTTTCACTGTTTTTAAGCGTTTTAGCAGGGTTATTGGTGTTTTTTGACGGTTTTTCACTGTTTTTAAGCGTTTTAGCAGGGTTATTGGTGTTTTTTGACGGTTTTTCACTGTTTTTAAGCGTTTTAGCAGGGTTATTGGTGTTTTTTGACGGTTTTTCACTGTTTTTAAGCGTTTTAGCAGGGTTATTGGTGTTTTTTGACGGTTTTTCACTGTTTTTAAGCGTTTTAGCAGGGTTATTGGTGTTTTTTGACGGTTTTTCACTGTTTTTAAGCGTTTTAGCAGGGTTATTGGTGTTTTTTGACGGTTTTTCACTGTTTTTAAGCGTTTTAGCAGGGTTATTGGTGTTTTTTGACGGTTTTTCACTGTTTTTAAGCGTTTTAGCAGGGTTATTGGTGTTTTTTGACGGTTTTTCACTGTTTTTAGGCGTTTTAGCAGGGTTATTGGTGTTTTTTGACGGTTTTTCACTGTTTTTAAGCGTTTTAGCAGGGTTATTGGTGTTTTTTGACGGTTTTTCACTGTTTTTAAGCGTTTTAGCAGGGTTATTGGTGTTTTTTGACGGTTTTTCACTGTTTTTAAGCGTTTTAGCAGGGTTATTGGTGTTTTTTGACGGTTTTTCACTGTTTTTAAGCGTTTTAGCAGGGTTATTGGTGTTTTTTGACGGTTTTTCACTGTTTTTAAGCGTTTTATCAGGGTTATTGGTGTTTTTTGACGGTTTTTCACTGTTTTTGAGCGTTTTAGCAGGGTTATTGGTGTTTTTTGACGGTTTTTCACTGTTTTTAAGCGTTTTAGCAGGGTTATTGGTGTTTTTTGACGGTTTTTCACTGTTTTTAAGCGTTTTAGCAGGGTTATTGGTGTTTTTTGACGGTTTTTCACTGTTTTTAAGCGTTTTAGCAGGGTTATTGGTGTTTTTTGACGGTTTTTCACTGTTTTTAAGCGTTTTAGCAGGGTTATTGGTGTTTTTTGACGGTTTTTCACTGTTTTTAAGCGTTTTAGCAGGGTTATTGGTGTTTTTTGACGGTTTTTCACTGTTTTTAAGCGTTTTAGCAGGGTTATTGGTGTTTTTTGACGGTTTTTCACTGTTTTTAAGCGTTTTAGCAGGGTTATTGGTGTTTTTTGACGGTTTTTCACTGTTTTTAAGCGTTTTAGCAGGGTTATTGGTGTTTTTTGACGGTTTTTCACTGTTTTTAAGCGTTTTAGCAGGGTTATTGGTGTTTTTTGACGGTTTTTCACTGTTTTTAAGCGTTTTAGCAGGGTTATTGGTGTTTTTTGACGGTTTTTCACTGTTTTTAAGCGTTTTAGCAGGGTTATTGGTGTTTTTTGACGGTTTTTCACTGTTTTTAAGCGTTTTAGCAGGGTTATTGGTGTTTTTTGACGGTTTTTCACTGTTTTTA
>NW_027556636.1:0-23159 GCF_964204865.1 Styela clava
TTTCAATGTTTTTAAGCGTTTCAGCAGGGTTATTGTGTTTTTTGACGATTTTTCACTGTTTTTAAGCGTTTTAGCAGGGTTATTGGTGTCTTTTGACTGTTTTTAAGCGTTTTGGCAGGGTTATTGGTGTGTTTTGACGGTTTTTCACTGTTTTTAGGCGTTTTTGCAGGGTTATTGGTGTTTTTTGACTGTTTTTAAGCGGTTTAGCAGGGTTATTGGTGTTTTTTGACGGTTTTTCACTGTTTTTAAGCGTTTTAGCAGGGTTATTGGTGTTTTTTGACGGTTTTTCACTGTTTTTAAGCGTTTTAGCAGGGTTATTGGTGTTTTTTGACGGTTTTTCACTGTTTTTAAGCGTTTTAGCAGGGTTATTGGTGTTTTTTGACGGTTTTTCACTGTTTTTAAGCGTTTCAGCAGGGTTATTGGTGTTTTTTGACGGTTTTTCACTGTTTTTAAGCGTTTTAGCAGGGTTATTGGTGTTTTTTGACAGTTTTTCACTGTTTTTAAGCGTTTCAGCAGGGTTATTGGTGTTTTTTGACGGTTTTTCACTGTTTTTAAGCGTTTCAGCAGGGTTATTGGTGTTTTTTGACGGTTTTCACTGTTTTTAAGCGTTTTAGCAGGGTTATTGGTGTTTTTTGACAGTTTTTCACTGTTTTTAAGCGTTTTAGCAGGGTTATTGGTGTTTTTTGACGGTTTTTCACTGTTTTTGGGCGTTTTAGCAGGGTTATTGGTGTTTTTGACGTTTTTCACTGTTTTTAAGCGTTTTAGCAGGGTTATTGGTGTTTTTTGACGGTTTTTCACTGTTTTTAAGCGTTTTAGCAGGGTTATTGGTGTTTTTGACGGTTTTTCACTGTTTTTAAGCGTTTTAGCAGGGGTATTGGTGTTTTTTGACGGTTTTTCACTGTTTTTAAGCGTTTTAGCAGGGGTATTGGTGTTTTTTGACGGTTTTTCACTGTTTTTGGGCGTTTTAGCAGGGTTATTGGTGTTTTTTGACGGTTTTTCACTGTTCTTAAGCGTTTTAGCAGGGTTATTGGTGTTTTTTGACGGTTTTTAACTGTTTTTAAGCGTTTCAGCAGGGTTATTGGTGTTTTTTGAAGGTTTTTCACTGTTTTTAAGCGTTTTAGCAGGGTTATTGGTGTTTTTTGACGGTTTTTTCACTGTTTTTAAGCGTTTCAGCAGGGTTATTGGTGTTTTTTGACGGTTTTTCACTGTTTTTATGCGTTTTAGCAGGGTTATTGGTGTTTTTTGACGGTTTTTCACTGATTTTAAGCGTTTTAGCAGGGTTATTGGTGTTTTTTGACGGTTTTTAACTGTTCTTAAGCGTTTCAGCAGGGTTATTGGTGTTTTTTGACGGTTTTTCACTGTTTTTAAGCGTTTTAGCAGGGTTATTGGTGTTTTTTGACGGTTTTTCACTGTTTTTAAGCGTTTCAGCAGGGTTATTGGTGTTTTTTGACGGTTTTTCACTGTTTTTAAGCGTTTTAGCAGGGTTATTGGTGTTTTTTGACGGTTTTTCACTGTTTTTAAGCGTTTTAGCAGGGTTATTGGTGTTTTTTGACGGTTTTTCACGGTTTTTAAGCGTTTTAGCAGGGTTATTGGTGTTTTTTGACGGTTTTTCACTGTTTTTGGGCGTTTTAGCAGGGTTATTGGTGTTTTTGACGGTTTTTCACTGTTTTTAAGCGTTTTAGCAGGGTATTGGTGTTTTTTGACGGTTTTTCACTGTTTTTAAGCGTTTTAGCAGGGTTATTGGTGTTTTTTTTGACGAATTTTCACTGTTTTTAAGCGTTTCAGCAGGGTTATTGGTGTTTTTTGACGGTTGTTCAACGTTTTTAACGTTTTAGCAGGGTTATTGGTGTTTTTAGACGGTTTTTAACTGTTATTAAGCGTTTTAGCAGGGTTATTGGTGTTTTTTGACGGTTTTTCACTGATTTTAAGCGTTTTTAGCAGGGTTATTGGTGTTTTTTGACGGTTTTTCAATGTTTTTAAGCGTTTCAGCAGGGTTATTGGTGTTTTTGACGGTTTTTCACTGTTTTTAAGCGTTTTAGCAGGGTTATTGGTGTTTTTTGACTGTTTTTAAGCGTTTTGGCAGGGTTATTGGTGTTTTTTGACGGTTTTTCACTGTTTTTAGGCGTTTTGCAGGGTTATTGGTGTTTTTTGACTGTTTTTAAGCGGTTTAGCAGGGTTATTGGTGTTTTTTGACGGTTTTTCACTGTTTTTAGGCGTTTTAGCAGGGTTATTGGTGTTTTTTGACGGTTTTTCACTGTTTTTAAGCGTTTTAGCAGGGTTATTGGTGTTTTTTGACGGTTTTTCACTGTTTTTAAGCGTTTTAGCAGGGTTATTGGTGTTTTTTGACGGTTTTTCACTGTTTTTAAGCGTTTTTGCAGGGTTATTGGTGTTTTTTGACGGTTTTTCACTGTTTTTAAGCGTTTCAGCAGGGTTATTGGTGTTTTTTGACGGTTTTTCACTGTTTTTAAGCGTTTTTGCAGGGTTATTGGTGTTTTTTGACTGTTTTTAAGCGGTTTAGCAGGGTTATTGGTGTTTTTTGACGGTTTTTCACTGTTTTTAGGCGTTTTAGCAGGGTTATTGGTGTTTTTTGACGGTTTTTCACTGTTTTTAAGCGTTTTAGCAGGGTTATTGGTGTTTTTTGACGGTTTTTCACTGTTTTTAAGCGTTTTAGCAGGGTTATTGGTGTTTTTTGACGGTTTTTCACTGTTTTTAAGCGTTTCAGCAGGGTTATTGGTGTTTTTTGACGGTTTTCACTGTTTTTAAGCGTTTTAGCAGGGTTATTGGTGTTTTTGACGGTTTTTCACTGTTTTTAAGCGTTTTAGCAGGGTTATTGGTGTTTTTTGACGGTTTTTCACTGTTTTTAAGCGTTTTAGCAGGGTTATTGGTGTTTTTTGACAGTTTTTCACTGTTTTTGGGCGTTTTAGCAGGGTTATTGGTGTTTTTGACGGTTTTTCACTGTTTTTAAGCGTTTTAGCAGGGTTATTGGTGTTTTTTGACGGTTTTTCACTGTTTTTAAGCGTTTTAGCAGGGTTATTGGTGTTTTTTGACGGTTTTTCACTGTTCTTAAGCGTTTTAGCAGGGTTATTGGTGTTTTTTGACGGTTTTTCACTGTTTTTAAGCGTTTTAGCAGGGTTATTGGTGTTTTTGACGGTTTTTCACTGTTTTTAAGCGTTTTAGCAGGGTTATTGGTGTTTTTTGACGGTTTTTCACTGTTTTTAAGCGTTTTAGCAGGGTTATTGGTGTTTTTTGACGATTTTTCACTGTTTTTAAGCGTTTTAGCAGGGTTATTGGTGTTTTTTGACGGTTTTTCACTGTTTTTCAGCGTTTTAGCAGGTTTTTCACTGTTTTTAAGCGTTTTAGCAGGGTTATTAGTGTTTTTTGACGGTTTTTCACTGTTTTTAGACGTTTTAGCAGGGTTATTGGTATTTTTTGACGGTTTTTCACTGTTTTTGAGCGTTTTAGCAGGGTTATTGGTGTTTTTTGACGGTTTTTCACTGTTTTTAAGCGTTTTAGCAGGGTTATTGGTGTTTTTTGACGGTTTTTTCACTGTTTTTAAGCGTTTTAGCAGGGTTATTGGTGTTTTTTGACGGTTTTTCACTGTTTTTAAGCGTTTTCGCAGGGTTATTGGTGTTTTTTGACGGTTTTTCACTGTTTTTAAGCGTTTTAGCAGGGTTATTGGTGTTTTTTGACGGTTTTTCACTGTTTTTAAGCGTTTTAACAGGGTTATTGGTGTTTTTAGACGGTTTTTAACTGTTATTAAGCGTTTTAGCAGGGTTATTGGTGTTTTTTGACGGTTTTTCACTGATTTTAAGCGTTTTAGCAGGGTTATTGGTGTTTTTTGACGGTTTTTTACTGTTTTTAAGCGTTTTAGCAGGGTTATTGGTGTTTTTTGACGGTTTTTCAATGTTTTTAAGCGTTTCAGCAGGGTTATTGGTGTTTTTTGACGGTTTTTCACTGTTTTTAAGCGTTTTAGCAGGGTTATTGGTGTTTTTTGACTGTTTTTAAGCGTTTTGGCAGGGTTATTGGTGTTTTTTGACGGTTTTTCACTGTTTTTAGGCGTTTTTGCAGGGTTATTGGTGTTTTTTGACTGTTTTTTAAGCGGTTTAGCAGGGTTATTGGTGTTTTTTGACTGTTTTTCACTGTTTTTAAGCGTTTTAGCAGGGTTATTGGTGTTTTTTGACGGTTTTTCACTGTTTTTAAGCGTTTTAGCAGGGTTATTGGTGTTTTTTGACGGTTTTTCACTGTTTTTAAGCGTTTTAGCAGGGTTATTGGTGTTTTTTGACGGTTTTTCACTGTTTTTAAGCGTTTCAGCAGGGTTATTGGTGTTTTTTGACGGTTTTTCACTGTTTTTAAACGTTTTAGCAGGGTTATTGGTGTTTTTTGACAGTTTTTCACTGTTTTTAAGCGTTTTAGCAGGGTTATTGGTGTTTTTTGACGGTTTTTCACTGTTTTTGGGCGTTTTAGCAGGGTTATTGGTGTTTTTGACGGTTTTTCACTGTTTTAAGCGTTTTAGCAGGGTTATTGGTGTTTTTTGACGGTTTTTCACTGTTTTTAAGCGTTTTAGCAGGGTTATTGGTGTTTTTTGACGGTTTTTCACTGTTCTTAAGCGTTTTAGCAGGGTTATTGGTGTTTTTTGACGGTTTTTCACTGTTTTTAAGCGTTTTAGCAGGGTTATTGGTGTTTTTGACGGTTTTTCACTGTTTTTAAGCGTTTTAGCAGGGTTATTGGTGTTTTTTGACGGTTTTTCATGTTTTTAAGCGTTTTAGCAGGGTTATTGGTGTTTTTGACGGGTTTTCACTGTTTTTCAGCGTTTTAGCAGGTTTTTCACTGTTTTTTAGCGTTTTAGCAGGGTTATTAGTGTTTTTTGACGGTTTTTCACTGTTTTTAAGCGTTTTAGCAGGGTTATTGGTGTTTTTTGACGATTTTTCACTGTTTTTAAGCGTTTTAGCAGGGTTATTGGTGTTTTTGACGGTTTTTCACTGTTTTTCAGCGTTTTAGCAGGTTTTTCATGTTTTTAAGCGTTTTAGCAGGGTTATTAGTGTTTTTTGACGGTTTTCACTGTTTTTAGACGTTTTAGCAGGGTTATTGGTATTTTTTGACGGTTTTTCACTGTTTTTGAGCGTTTTAGCAGGGTTATTGGTGTTTTTGACGGTTTTTCACTGTTTTTAAGCGTTTTAGCAGGGTTATTGGTGTTTTTTGACGGTTTTTCACTGTTTTTAAGCGTTTTAGCAGGGTTATTGGTGTTTTTTGACGGTTTTTCACTGTTTTTAAGCGTTTTAGCAGGGTTATTGGTGTTTTTTGACGGTTTTTCACTGTTTTTAAGCGTTTTAGCAGGGTTATTGGTGTTTTTTGACGGTTTTTCACTGTTTTAAGCGTTTAACAGGTTATTGGTGTTTTTAGACGGTTTTTAACTGTTATTAAGCGTTTTAGCAGGGTTATTGGTGTTTTTTGACGGTTTTTCACTGATTTTAAGCGTTTTAGCAGGGTTATTGGTGTTTTTTGACGGTTTTTTACTGTTTTTAAGCGTTTTAGGCAGGGTTATTGGTGTTTTTTGACGGTTTTTCAATGTTTTTAAGCGTTTCAGCAGGGTTATTGGTGTTTTTTGACGGTTTTTCACTGTTTTTAAGCGTTTTAGCAGGGTTATTGGTGTTTTTTGACTGTTTTTAAGCGTTTTGGCAGGGTTATTGGTGTTTTTGACGGTTTTTCACTGTTTTTAGGCGTTTTGCAGGGTTATTGGTGTTTTTTGACTGTTTTTAAGCGGTTTAGCAGGGTTATTGGTGTTTTTTGACGGTTTTTCACTGTTTTTAAGCGTTTTAGCAGGGTTATTGGTGTTTTTTGACGGTTTTTCACTGTTTTTAAGCGTTTTAGCAGGGTTATTGGTGTTTTTTGACGGTTTTTCACTGTTTTTAAGCGTTTTAGCAGGGTTATTGGTGTTTTTTGACGGTTTTTCACTGTTTTTAAGCGTTTCAGCAGGGTTATTGGTGTTTTTTGACGGTTTTTCACTGTTTTTAAGCGTTTTAGCAGGGTTATTGGTGTTTTTTGACAGTTTTTCACTGTTTTTAAGCGTTTTAGCAGGGTTATTGGTGGTTTTTTGACGGTTTTCACTGTTTTTGGGCGTTTTAGCAGGGTTATTGGTGTTTTTGACGGTTTTTCACTGTTTTTAGGCGTTTTAGCAGGGTTATTGGTGTTTTTTGACGGTTTTACACTGTTTTAAGTGTTTTAGCAGGGTTATTGGTGTTTTTTGACGGTTTTTCACTGTTCTTAAGCGTTTTAGCAGGGTTATTGGTGTTTTTTGACGGTTTTTCACTGTTTTTAAGCGTTTTAGCAGGGTTATTGGTGTTTTGACGGTTTTCACTGTTTTTAAGCGTTTTAGCAGGGGTATTGGTGTTTTTGACGGTTTTTCACTGTTTTTAAGCGTTTTAGCAGGGTTATTGGTGTTTTTTGACGGGTTTTCACTGTTTTTCAGCGTTTTAGCAGGTTTTTCACTGTTTTTTAGCGTTTTAGCAGGGTTATTAGTGTTTTTTGACGGGTTTTTCACTGTTTTTAGACGTTTTAGCAGGGTTATTGGAGTTTTTTGACGGTTTTTCACTGTTTTTGAGCGTTTTAGCAGGGTTATTGGTGTTTTTTGACGGTTTTTCACTGTTTTTAAGCGTTTTAGCAGGGTTATTGGTGTTTTTTGACGGTTTTTCACTGATTTTAAGCGTTTTAGCAGGGTTATTGGTGTTTTTTGACGGTTTTTAACTGTTTTTAAGCGTTTCAGCAGGGTTATTGGTGTTTTTTGAAGGTTTTTCACTGTTTTTAAGCGTTTTAGCAGGGTTATTGGTGTTTTTTGACGGTTTTTCACTGTTTTTAAGCGTTTCAGCAGGGTTATTGGTGTTTTTTGACGGTTTTTCACTGTTTTTATGCGTTTTAGCAGGGTTATTGGTGTTTTTTGACGGTTTTTCACTGATTATAAGCGTTTTAGCAGGGTTATTGGTGTTTTTTGACGGTTTTTAACTGTTCTTAAGCGTTTCAGCAGGGTTATTGGTGTTTTTTGACGGTTTTTCACTGTTTTTAAGCGTTTTAGCAGGGTTATTGGTGTTTTTTGACGGTTTTTCACTGTTTTTAAGCGTTTCAGCAGGGTTATTGGTGTTTTTTGACGGTTTTTCACTGTTTTTAAGCGTTTTAGCAGGGTTATTGGTGTTTTTTGACGGTTTTTCACTGTTTTTAAGCGTTTTAGCAGGGTTATTGGTGTTTTTTGACGGTTTTTCACTGTTTTTAAGCGTTTTAGCAGGGTTATTGGTGTTTTTTGACGGTTTTTCACTGTTTTTGGGCGTTTTAGCAGGGTTATTGGTGTTTTTGACGGTTTTTCACTGTTTTTAAGCGTTTTAGCAGGGTTATTGGTGTTTTTTGACGGTTTTTCACTGTTTTTAAGCGTTTTAGCAGGGTTATTGGTGTTTTTTGAAGGTTTTTCACATGTTCTTAAGCGTTTAGCAGGGTTATTGGTGTTTTTTGACGGTTTTTCACGGTTTTTAAGCGTTTTAGCAGGGTTATTGGTGTTTTTGACGGTTTTTCACTGTTTTAAGCGTTTTAGCAGGGTTATTGGTGTTTTTTGACGGTTTTTCACTGTTTTTAAGCGTTTTAGCAGGGTTATTGGTGTTTTTTGACGGTTTTTCACTGTTTTTAAGCGTTTTAGCAGGGTTATTGGTGTTTTTTGACGGTTTTTCACTGTTTTTCAGCGTTTTAGCAGGTTTTTCACTGTTTTTAAGCGTTTTAGCAGGGTTATTAGTGTTTTTTGACGGTTTTTCACTGTTTTTAGACGTTTTAGCAGGGTTATTGGTATTTTTTGACGGTTTTTCACTGTTTTTGAGCGTTTTAGCAGGGTTATTGGTGTTTTTGACGGTTTTTCACTGTTTTTAAGCGTTTTAGCAGGGTTATTGGTGTTTTTTTACGGTTTTTCACTGTTTTTAAGCGTTTTAGCAGGGTTATTGGTGTTTTTGACGGTTTTTCACTGTTTTAAGCGTTTTAGCAGGGTTATTGGTATTTTTTGACGGTTTTTCACTGTTTTTAAGCGTTTTAGCAGGGTTATTGGTGTTTTTTGACGGTTTTTCACTGTTTTTAAGCGTTTTAACAGGGTTATTGGTGTTTTTAGACGGTTTTTAACTGTTATTAAGCGTTTTAGCAGGGTTATTGGTGTTTTTTTGACGGTTTTTCACTGATTTTAAGCGTTTTAGCAGGGTTATTGGCGTTTTTTGACGGTTTTTCACTGTTTTTAAGCGTTTTAGCAGGGTTATTAGTGTTTTTTGACGGTTTTTCAATGTTTTTAAGCGTTTCAGCAGGGTTATTGGTGTTTTTTGACGATTTTTCACTGTTTTTAAGCGTTTTAGCAGGGTTATTGGTGTCTTTTGACTGTTTTAAGCGTTTTGGCAGGGTTATTGGTGTGTTTTGACGGTTTTTCACTGTTTTTAGGCGTTTTTGCAGGGTTATTGGTGTTTTTTGACTGTTTTTAAGCGGTTTAGCAGGGTTATTGGTGTTTTTTGACGGTTTTTCACTGTTTTAAGCGTTTTAGCAGGGTTATTGGTGTTTTTTGACGGTTTTTCACTGTTTTTAAGCGTTTTAGCAGGGTTATTGGTGTTTTTTGACGGTTTTTCACTGTTTTTAAGCGTTTTAGCAGGGTTATTGGTGTTTTTTGACGGTTTTTCACTGTTTTTAAGCGTTTCAGCAGGGTTATTGGTGTTTTTTGACGGTTTTTCACTGTTTTTAAGCGTTTTAGCAGGGTTATTGGTGTTTTTTGACAGTTTTTCACTGTTTTTAAGCGTTTCAGCAGGGTTATTGGTGTTTTTTGACGGTTTTTCACTGTTTTTAAGCGTTTCAGCAGGGGTTATTGGTGTTTTTTGACGGTTTTTCACTTTTTTTAAGCGTTTTAGCAGGGTTATTGGTGTTTTTTGACAGTTTTTCACTGTTTTTAAGCGTTTTAGCAGGGTTATTGGTGTTTTTTGACGGTTTTTCACTGTTTTTGGGCGTTTTAGCAGGGTTATTGGTGTTTTTGACGTTTTTCACTGTTTTTAAGCGTTTTAGCAGGGTTATTGGTGTTTTTTGACGGTTTTTCACTGTTTTTAAGCGTTTTAGCAGGGTTATTGGTGTTTTTGACGGTTTTTCACTGTTTTTAAGCGTTTTAGCAGGGGTATTGGTGTTTTTGACGGTTTTTCACTGTTTTTAAGCGTTTTAGCAGGGGTATTGGTGTTTTTTGACGGTTTTTCACTGTTTTTGGGCGTTTTAGCAGGGTTATTGGTGTTTTTGACGGTTTTTCACTGTTCTTAAGCGTTTTAGCAGGGTTATTGGTGTTTTTTGACGGTTTTTAACTGTTTTTAAGCGTTTCAGCAGGGTTATTGGTGTTTTTTGAAGGTTTTTCACTGTTTTTAAGCGTTTTAGCAGGGTTATTGGTGTTTTTTGACGGTTTTTCACTGTTTTTAAGCGTTTCAGCAGGGTTATTGGTGTTTTTTGACGGTTTTTCACTGTTTTTATGCGTTTTAGCAGGGTTATTGGTGTTTTTTGACGGTTTTTCACTGATTTTAAGCGTTTTAGCAGGGTTATTGGTGTTTTTTGACGGTTTTTAACTGTTCTTAAGCGTTTCAGCAGGGTTATTGGTGTTTTTTGACGGTTTTTCACTGTTTTTAAGCGTTTTAGCAGGGTTATTGGTGTTTTTTGACGGTTTTTCACTGTTTTTAAGCGTTTCAGCAGGGTTATTGGTGTTTTTTGACGGTTTTTCACTGTTTTTAAGCGTTTTAGCAGGGTTATTGGTGTTTTTTGACGGTTTTTCACTGTTTTTAAGCGTTTTAGCAGGGTTATTGGTGTTTTTTGACGGTTTTTCACGGTTTTTAAGCGTTTTAGCAGGGTTATTGGTGTTTTTTGACGGTTTTTCACTGTTTTTGGGCGTTTTAGCAGGGTTATTGGTGTTTTTGACGGTTTTTCACTGTTTTTAAGCGTTTTAGCAGGGTTATTGGTGTTTTTTGACGGTTTTTCACTGTTTTTAAGCGTTTTAGCAGGGTTATTGGTGTTTTTTGAAGGTTTTTCACTGTTCTTAAGCGTTTAGCAGGGTTATTGGTGTTTTTTGACGGTTTTTCACTGTTTTTAAGCGTTTTAGCAGGGTTATTGGTGTTTTTGACGGTTTTTCACTGTTTTCAAGCGTTTTAGCAGGGTTATTGGTGTTTTTTGACGGTTTTTCACTGTTTTTAAGCGTTTTAGCAGGGTTATTGGTGTTTTTTGACGGTTTTTCACTGTTTTTAAGCGTTTTAGCAGGGTTATTGGTGTTTTTTGACGGTTTTTCACTGTTTTTCAGCGTTTTAGCAAGTTTTTCACTGTTTTTAAGCGTTTTAGCAGGGTTATTAGTGTTTTTTGACGGTTTTTCACTGTTTTTAGACGTTTTAGCAGGGTTATTGGTATTTTTTGACGGTTTTTCACTGTTTTTGAGCGTTTTAGCAGGGTTATTGGTGTTTTTTGACGGTTTTTCACTGTTTTTAAGCGTTTTAGCAGGGTTATTGGTGTTTTTTTACGGTTTTTCACTGTTTTTAAGCGTTTTAGCAGGGTTATTGGTGTTTTTTGACGGTTTTTCACTGTTTTTAAGCGTTTTAGCAGGGTTATTGGTATTTTTTGACGGTTTTTCACTGTTTTTAAGCGTTTTAGCAGGGTTATTGGTGTTTTTTGACGGTTTTTCACTGTTTTTAAGCGTTTTAACAGGGTTATTGGTGTTTTTAGACGGTTTTTAACTGTTATTAAGCGTTTTAGCAGGGTTATTGGTGTTTTTTGACGGTTTTTCACTGATTTTAAGCGTTTTAGCAGGGTTATTGGCGTTTTTTGACGGTTTTTCACTGTTTTTAAGCGTTTTAGCAGGGTTATTAGTGTTTTTTGACGGTTTTTCAATGTTTTTAAGCGTTTCAGCAGGGTTATTGGTGTTTTTTGACGATTTTTCACTGTTTTTAAGCGTTTTAGCAGGGTTATTGGTGTCTTTTGACTGTTTTTAAGCGTTTTGGCAGGGTTATTGGTGTGTTTTGACGGTTTTTCACTGTTTTTAGGCGTTTTTGCAGGGTTATTGGTGTTTTTTGACTGTTTTTAAGCGGTTTAGCAGGGTTATTGGTGTTTTTTGACGGTTTTTCACTGTTTTTAAGCGTTTTAGCAGGGTTATTGGTGTTTTTTGACGGTTTTTCACTGTTTTTAAGCGTTTTAGCAGGGTTATTGGTGTTTTTTGACGGTTTTTCACTGTTTTAAGCGTTTTAGCAGGGTTATTGGTGTTTTTTGACGGTTTTTCACTGTTTTTAAGCGTTTCAGCAGGGTTATTGGTGTTTTTTGACGGTTTTTCACTGTTTTTAAGCGTTTTAGCAGGGTTATTGGTGTTTTTTGACAGTTTTTCACTGTTTTTAAGCGTTTCAGCAGGGTTATTGGTGTTTTTTGACGGTTTTTCACTGTTTTTAAGCGTTTCAGCAGGGTTATTGGTGTTTTTTGACGGTTTTTCACTGTTTTTAAGCGTTTTAGCAGGGTTATTGGTGTTTTTTGACAGTTTTTCACTGTTTTTAAGCGTTTTAGCAGGGTTATTGGTGTTTTTTGACGGTTTTTCACTGTTTTTGGGCGTTTTAGCAGGGTTATTGGTGTTTTTGACGTTTTTTCACTGTTTTTAAGCGTTTTAGCAGGGTTATTGGTGTTTTTTGACGGTTTTTCACTGTTTTTAAGCGTTTTAGCAGGGTTATTGGTGTTTTTGACGGTTTTTCACTGTTTTTAAGCGTTTTAGCAGGGGTATTGGTGTTTTTTGACGGTTTTTCACTGTTTTTAAGCGTTTTAGCAGGGGTATTGGTGTTTTTTGACGGTTTTTCACTGTTTTTGGGCGTTTTAGCAGGGTTATTGGTGTTTTTGACGGTTTTTCACTGTTCTTAAGCGTTTTAGCAGGGTTATTGGTGTTTTTTGACGGTTTTTAACTGTTTTTAAGCGTTTCAGCAGGGTTATTGGTGTTTTTTGAAGGTTTTTCACTGTTTTTAAGCGTTTTAGCAGGGTTATTGGTGTTTTTGACGGTTTTTCACTGTTTTTAAGCGTTTCAGCAGGGTTATTGGTGTTTTTTGACGGTTTTTCACTGTTTTTATGCGTTTTAGCAGGGTTATTGGTGTTTTTTGACGGTTTTTCACTGATTTTAAGCGTTTTAGCAGGGTTATTGGTGTTTTTTGACGGTTTTTAACTGTTCTTAAGCGTTTCAGCAGGGTTATTGGTGTTTTTTGACGGTTTTTCACTGTTTTTAAGCGTTTTAGCAGGGTTATTGGTGTTTTTTGACGGTTTTTCACTGTTTTTAAGCGTTTCAGCAGGGTTATTGGTGTTTTTGACGGTTTTTCACTGTTTTTAAGCGTTTTAGCAGGGTTATTGGTGTTTTTTGACGGTTTTTCACTGTTTTTAAGCGTTTTAGCAGGGTTATTGGTGTTTTTTGACGGTTTTTCACGGTTTTTAAGCGTTTTAGCAGGGTTATTGGTGTTTTTTGACGGTTTTTCACTGTTTTGGGCGTTTTAGCAGGGTTATTGGTGTTTTTGACGGTTTTTCACTGTTTTTAAGCGTTTTAGCAGGGTTATTGGTGTTTTTTGACGGTTTTTTCACTGTTTTTAAGCGTTTTAGCAGGGTTATTGGTGTTTTTTGAAGGTTTTTCACTGTTCTTAAGCGTTTAGCAGGGTTATTGGTGTTTTTTGACGGTTTTTCACTGTTTTAAGCGTTTTAGCAGGGTTATTGGTGTTTTTGACGGTTTTTCACTGTTTTCAAGCGTTTTAGCAGGGTTATTGGTGTTTTTTGACGGTTTTTCACTGTTTTTAAGCGTTTTAGCAGGGTTATTGGTGTTTTTTGACGGTTTTTCACTGTTTTTAAGCGTTTTAGCAGGGGTTATTGGTGTTTTTTGACGGTTTTTCACTGTTTTTCAGCGTTTTAGCAGGTTTTTCACTGTTTTTAAGCGTTTTAGCAGGGTTATTAGTGTTTTTTGACGGTTTTTCACTGTTTTTAGACGTTTTAGCAGGGTTATTGGTATTTTTGACGGTTTTTCACTGTTTTTGAGCGTTTTAGCAGGGTTATTGGTGTTTTTTGACGGTTTTTCACTGTTTTTAAGCGTTTTAGCAGGGTTATTGGTGTTTTTTACGGTTTTTCACTGTTTTTAAGCGTTTTAGCAGGGTTATTGGTGTTTTTTGACGGTTTTTCACTGTTTTTAAGCGTTTTAGCAGGGTTATTGGTATTTTTTGACGGTTTTTCACTGTTTTTAAGCGTTTTAGCAGGGTTATTGGTGTTTTTTGACGGTTTTTCACTGTTTTTAAGCGTTTTAACAGGGTTATTGGTGTTTTTAGACGGTTTTTAACTGTTATTAAGCGTTTTAGCAGGGTTATTGGTGTTTTTTGACGGTTTTTCACTGATTTTAAGCGTTTTAGCAGGGTTATTGGCGTTTTTTGACGGTTTTTCACTGTTTTTAAGCGTTTTAGCAGGGTTATTAGTGTTTTTTGACGGTTTTTCAATGTTTTTAAGCGTTTCAGCAGGGTTATTGGTGTTTTTTGACGATTTTTCACTGTTTTTAAGCGTTTTAGCAGGGTTATTGGTGTTTTTTGACTGTTTTTAAGCGTTTTGGCAGGGTTATTGGTGTGTTTTGACGGTTTTTCACTGTTTTTAGGCGTTTTTGCAGGGTTATTGGTGTTTTTGACTGTTTTTAAGCGGTTTAGCAGGGTTATTGGTGTTTTTTGACGGTTTTTCACTGTTTTTAAGCGTTTTAGCAGGGTTATTGGTGTTTTTTGACGGTTTTCACTGTTTTTAAGCGTTTTAGCAGGGTTATTGGTGTTTTTTGACGGTTTTTCACTGTTTTTAAGCGTTTTAGCAGGGTTATTGGTGTTTTTTGACGGTTTTTCACTGTTTTTAAGCGTTTCAGCAGGGTTATTGGTGTTTTTTGACGGTTTTTCACTGTTTTTAAGCGTTTTAGCAGGGTTATTGGTGTTTTTTGACAGTTTTTCACTGTTTTTAAGCGTTTCAGCAGGGTTATTGGTGTTTTTTGACGGTTTTTCACTGTTTTTAAGCGTTTCAGCAGGGTTATTGGTGTTTTTGACGGTTTTTCACTGTTTTTAAGCGTTTTAGCAGGGTTATTGGTGTTTTTTGACAGTTTTTCACTGTTTTTAAGCGTTTTAGCAGGGTTATTGGTGTTTTTTGACGGTTTTTCACTGTTTTTGGGCGTTTTAGCAGGGTTATTGGTGTTTTTGACGGTTTTTCACTGTTTTTAAGCGTTTTAGCAGGGTTATTGGTGTTTTTTGAC
Source organism: Styela clava (assembly GCF_964204865.1). NCBI lineage: Eukaryota > Metazoa > Chordata > Ascidiacea > Stolidobranchia > Styelidae > Styela > Styela clava. Next base: position 14,282 of record NW_027556636.1, read on the forward strand.
GGTTTTTCACTGTTTTTAAGCGTTTTAGCAGGGTTATTGGTGTTTTTGACGGTTTTCACTGTTTTTAAGCGTTTTAGCAGGGGTATTGGTGTTTTTTGACGGTTTTTCACTGTTTTTAAGCGTTTTAGCAGGGGTATTGGTGTTTTTTGACGGTTTTTCACTGTTTTTGGGCGTTTTAGCAGGGTTATTGGTGTTTTTGACGGTTTTTCACTGTTCTTAAGCGTTTTAGCAGGGTTATTGGTGTTTTTTGACGGTTTTTCACTGTTTTTAAGCGTTTTAGCAGGGTTATTGGTGTTTTTTGACGGTTTTTCACTGTTTTTGGGCGTTTTAGCAGGGTTATTGGTGTTTTTGACGGTTTTTCACTGTTTTTAAGCGTTTTAGCAGGGTTATTGGTGTTTTTTGACGGTTTTTCACTGTTTTTAAGCGTTTTAGCAGGGTTATTGGTGTTTTTGACGGTTTTTCACTGTTTTTAAGCGTTTTAGCAGGGGTATTGGTGTTTTTTGACGGTTTTTCACTGTTTTTAAGCGTTTTAGCAGGGGTATTGGTGTTTTTTGACGGTTTTTCACTGTTTTTGGGCGTTTTAGCAGGGTTATTGGTGTTGTTGACGGTTTTTCACTGTTCTTAAGCGTTTTAGCAGGGTTATTGGTGTTTTTTGACGGTTTTTCACTGTTTTTAAGCGTTTTAGCAGGGTTATTGGTGTTTTTGACGGTTTTTCACTGTTTTTAAGCGTTTTAGCAGGGGTATTGGTGTTTTTTGACGGTTTTTCACTGTTTTTAAGCGTTTTAGCAGGGTTATTGGTGTTTTTTGACGGGTTTTCACTGTTTTCAGCGTTTTAGCAGGTTTTTCACTGTTTTTTAGCGTTTTAGCAGGGTTATTAGTGTTTTTTGACGGTTTTTCACTGTTTTTAGACGTTTTAGCAGGGTTATTGGAGTTTTTTGACGGTTTTTCACTGTTTTTGAGCGTTTTAGCAGGGTTATTGGTGTTTTTTGACGGTTTTTCACTGTTTTTAAGCGTTTTAGCAGGGTTATTGGTGTTTTTTGACGGTTTTTCACTGATTTTAAGCGTTTTAGCAGGGTTATTGGTGTTTTTTGACGTTTTTAACTGTTTTTAAGCGTTTCAGCAGGGTTATTGGTGTTTTTTGAAGGTTTTTCACTGTTTTTAAGCGTTTTAGCAGGGTTATTGGTGTTTTTTGACGGTTTTTCACTGTTTTTAAGCGTTTCAGCAGGGTTATTGGTGTTTTTTGACGGTTTTTCACTGTTTTATGCGTTTTAGCAGGGTTATTGGTGTTTTTTGACGGTTTTTCACTGATTTTAAGCGTTTTAGCAGGGTTATTGGTGTTTTTTGACGGTTTTAACTGTTCTTAAGCGTTTCAGCAGGGTTATTGGTGTTTTTTGACGGTTTTTCACTGTTTTTAAGCGTTTTAGCTGGGTTATTGGTGTTTTTTGACGGTTTTTCACTGTTTTTAAGCGTTTCAGCAGGGTTATTGGTGTTTTTTGACGGTTTTCACTGTTTTTAAGCGTTTTAGCAGGGTTATTGGTGTTTTTTGACGGTTTTTCACTGTTTTTAAGCGTTTTAGCAGGGTTATTGGTGTTTTTTGACGGTTTTTCACTGTTTTTAAGCGTTTTAGCAGGGTTATTGGTGTTTTTTGACGGTTTTTCACTGTTTTTGGGCGTTTTAGCAGGGTTATTGGTGTTTTTGACGGTTTTTCACTGTTTTTAAGCGTTTTAGCAGGGTTATTGGTGTTTTTTGACGGTTTTTCACTGTTTTTAAGCGTTTTAGCAGGGTTATTGGTGTTTTTTGAAGGTTTTTCACTGTTCTTAAGCGTTTAGCAGGGTTATTGGTGTTTTTTGACGGTTTTTCACTGTTTTTGAGCGTTTTAGCAGGGTTATTGGTGTTTTTGACGGTTTTTCACTGTTTTTAAGCGTTTTAGCAGGGTTATTGGTGTTTTTTGACGGTTTTTCACTGTTTTTAAGCGTTTTAGCAGGGTTATTGGTGTTTTTTGACGGTTTTTCACTGTTTTTAAGCGTTTTAGCAGGGTTATTGGTGTTTTTTGACGGTTTTTCACTGTTTTTCAGCGTTTTAGCAGGTTTTTCACTGTTTTTAAGCGTTTTAGCAGGGTTATTAGTGTTTTTTGACGGTTTTTCACTGTTTTTAGACGTTTTAGCAGGGTTATTGGTATTTTTTGACGGTTTTTCCCTGTTTTTGAGCGTTTTAGCAGGGTTATTGGTGTTTTTTGACGGTTTTTCACTGTTTTTAAGCGTTTTAGCAGGGTTATTGGTATTTTTTGACGGTTTTTCACTGTTTTTAAGCGTTTTAGCAGGGTTATTGGTGTTTTTTGACGGTTTTTCACTGTTTTTAAGCGTTTTAACAGGGTTATTGGTGTTTTTAGACGGTTTTTAACTGTTATTAAGCGTTTTAGCAGGGTTATTGGTGTTTTTTGACGGTTTTTCACTGATTTTAAGCGTTTTAGCAGGGTTATTGGCGTTTTTTGACGGTTTTTCACTGTTTTTAAGCGTTTTAGCAGGGTTATTAGTGTTTTTTGACGGTTTTTCAATGTTTTTAAGCGTTTCAGCAGGGTTATTGGTGTTTTTTGACGATTTTTCACTGTTTTTAAGCGTTTTAGCAGGGTTATTGGTGTTTTTTGACTGTTTTTAAGCGTTTTGGCAGGGTTATTGGTGTGTTTTGACGGTTTTTCACTGTTTTTAGGCGTTTTTGCAGGGTTATTGGTGTTTTTTGACTGTTTTTAAGCGGTTTAGCAGGGTTATTGGTGTTTTTTGACGGTTTTTCACTGTTTTTAAGCGTTTTAGCAGGGTTATTGGTGTTTTTTGACGGTTTTTCACTGTTTTTAGGCGTTTTAGCAGGGTTATTGGTGTTTTTAGACGGTTTTTCACTGTTTTTAAGCGTTTTAGCAGGGTTATTGGTGTTTTTTGACGGTTTTTCACTGTTTTTAAGCGTTTCAGCAGGGTTATTGGTGTTTTTTGACGGTTTTTCACTGTTTTTAAGCGTTTTAGCAGGGTTATTGGTGTTTTTTGACAGTTTTTCACTGTTTTTAAGCGTTTCAGCAGGGTTATTGGTGTTTTTTGACGGTTTTTCACTGTTTTTAAGCGTTTCAGCAGGGTTATTGGTGTTTTTTGACGGTTTTTCACTGTTTTTAAGCGTTTTAGCAGGGTTATTGGTGTTTTTTGACAGTTTTTCACTGTTTTTAAGCGTTTTAGCAGGGTTATTGGTGTTTTTTGACGGTTTTTCACTGCTTTTGGGCGTTTTAGCAGGGTTATTGGTGTTTTTGACGGTTTTTCACTGTTTTTAAGCGTTTTAGCAGGGTTATTGGTGTTTTTTGACGGTTTTTCACTGTTTTTAAGCGTTTTAGCAGGGTTATTGTTGTTTTTTGACGGTTTTTCACTGTTCTTAAGCGTTTTAGCAGGGTTATTGGAGTTTTTTGACGGTTTTTCACTGTTTTTAAGCGTTTTAGCAGGGTTATTGGTGTTTTTGACGGTTTTTCACTGTTTTTAAGCGTTTTAGCAGGGTTATTGGTGTTTTTTGACGGTTTTTCACTGTTTTTAAGCGTTTTAGCAGGGTTATTGGTGTTTTTTGACGGGTTTTCACTGTTTTTCAGCGTTTTAGCAGGTTTTTCACTGTTTTTAAGCGTTTTAGCAGGGTTATTAGTGTTTTTTGACGGTTTTTCACTGTTTTTAGACGTTTTAGCAGGGTTATTGGTGTTTTTTGACGGTTTTTCACTGTTTTTGGGCGTTTTAGCAGGGTTATTGGTGTTTTTGACGGTTTTTCACTGTTTTTAAGCGTTTTAGCAGGGTTATTGGTGTTTTTTGACGGTTTTTCACTGTTTTTAAGCGTTTTAGCAGGGTTATTGGTGTTTTTTGACGGTTTTTCACTGTTTTTAAGCGTTTTAGCAGGGTTATTGGTGTTTTTTGACGGTTTTTCACTGTTTTTAAGCGTTTTAGCAGGGTTATTGGTGTTTTTTGACGGTTTTTCACTGTTTTTATGCGTTTTAGCAGGGTTATTGGTGTTTTTTGACGGTTTTTCACTGATTTTAAGCGTTTTAGCAGGGTTATTGGTGTTTTTTGACGGTTTTTAACTAATTTTAAGCGTTTCAGCAGGGTTATTGGTGTTTTTACGGTTTTTCACTGTTTTTAAGCGTTTTAGCAGGGTTATTGGTGTTTTTTGACGGTTTTTCACTGTTTTTAAGCGTTTTAGCAGGGTTATTGGTGTTTTTTGACGGTTTATCACTGTTTTTGAGCGTTTTAGCAGGGTTATTGGTGTTTTTTGACGGTTTTTCACTGTTTTTAAGCGTTTTAGCAGGGTTATTGGTGTTTTTTTGACGGGTTTTCACTGTTTTTAAGGGTTTCAGCAGGGTTATTGGTGTTTCTTGACGGTTTTTCACTGTTTTTAAGCGTTTTAGCAGGGTTATTGGTGTTTTTTGACGGTTTTTCACTGTTTTTAAGCGTTTTAGCAGGGTTATTGGTGTTTTTTGACGGTTTTTCACTGTTTTTAAACGTTTTAGCAGGGTTATTGGTGTTTTTTGACGGTTTTTAAGCGTTTTGGCAGGGTTATTGGTGTTTTTTGACGGTTTTTCACTGTTTTTAAGCAGTTTAGCAGGGTTATTGGTGTTTTTTGACGGTTTTTCACTGTTTTTAAGCGTTCTAGCAGGGTTATTGGTGTTTTTTGACGGTTTTTCACTGTTTTTAAGCGTTTTAGCAGGGTTATTGGTGTTTTTTGACGGTTTTTCACTGTTTTTAAGCGTTTTAGCAGGGTTATTGGTGTTTTTTGACGATTTTTCACTGTTTTTAAGCGTTTTAGCAGGGTTATTGGTGTTTTTTGACGGTTTTTAACTGTTTTTAAGCGTTTCAGCAGGGTTATTGGTGTTTTTTGACGGTTTTTCACTGTTTTTAAGCGTTTTAGCAGGGTTATTGGTGTTTTTTGACGGTTTTTCACTGTTTTTAAGCGTTTTAGCAGGGTTATTGGTGTTTTTTGACGGTTTTTCACTGATTTTAAGCGTTTTAGCAGGGTTATTGGTGTTTTTTGACGGTTTTTCACTGTTTTTAGACGTTTTAGCAGGTTTTTCACTGTTTTTAAGCGTTTTAGCAGGGTTATTAGTGTTTTTTGACGGTTTTTCACTGTTTTTAGACGTTTTAGCAGGGTTATTGGTGTTTTTTGACGGTTTTTCACTGTTTTTGGGCGTTTTAGCAGGGTTATTGGAGTTTTTGACGGTTTTTCACTGTTTTTAAGCGTTTTAGCAGGGTTATTGGTGTTTTTTGACGGTTTTTCACTGTTTTTAAGCGTTTTAGCAGGGTTATTGGTGTTTTTTGACGGTTTTTCACTGTTTTTAAGCGTTTTAGCAGGGTTATTGGTGTTTTTTGACGGCTTTTCACTGTTTTTAAGCGTTTTAGCAGGGTTATTGGTGTTTTTTGACGGTTTTTCACTGTTTTTATGCGTTTTAGCAGGGTTATTGGTGTTTTTTGACGGTTTTTCACTGATTTTAAGCGTTTTAGCAGGGTTATTGGTGTTTTTTGACGGTTTTTAACTGTTTTTAAGCGTTTCAGCAGGGTTATTGGTGTTTTTTGACGGTTTTTCACTGTTTTTAAGCGTTTTAGCAGGGTTATTGGTGTTTTTTGACGGTTTTTCACTGTTTTTAAGCGTTTTAGCAGGGTTATTGGTGTTTTTTGACGGTTTATCACTGTTTTTGAGCGTTTTAGCAGGGTTATTGGTGTTTTTTGACGGTTTTTCACTGTTTTTAAGCGTTTTAGCAGGGTTATTGGTGTTTTTTGACGGGTTTTCACTGTTTTTAAGGGTTTCAGCAGGGTTATTGGTGTTTCTTGACGGTTTTTCACTGTTTTTAAGCGTTTTAGCAGGGTTATTGGTGTTTTTTGACGGTTTTTCACTGTTTTTAAGCGTTTTAGCAGGGTTATTGGTGTTTTTTGACGGTTTTTCACTATTTTTAAACGTTTTAGCAGGGTTATTGGTGTTTTTTGACGGTTTTTAAGCGTTTTGGCAGGGTTATTGGTGTTTTTTGACGGTTTTTCACTGTTTTTAAGCAGTTTAGCAGGGTTATTGGTGTTTTTTGACGGTTTTTCACTGTTTTTAAGCGTTCTAGCAGGGTTATTGGTGTTTTTTGACGGTTTTTCACTGTTTTTAAGCGTTTTAGCAGGGTTATTGGTGTTTTTTGACGGTTTTTCACTGTTTTTAGGCGTTTTAGCAGGGTTATTGGTGTTTTTTGACGATTTTTCACTGTTTTTAAGCGTTTTAGCAGGGTTATTGGTGTTTTTTGACGGTTTTTAACTGTTTTTAAGCGTTTCAGCAGGGTTATTGGTGTTTTTTGACGGTTTTTCACTGTTTTTAAGCGTTTTAGCAGGGTTATTGGTGTTTTTTGACGGTTTTTCACTGTTTTTAAGCGTTTTAGCAGGGTTATTGGTGTTTTTTGACGGTTTATCACTGTTTTTGAGCGTTTTAGCAGGGTTATTGGTGTTTTTTGACGGTTTTTCACTGTTTTTAAGCGTTTTAGCAGGGTTATTGGTGTTTTTTGACGGGTTTTCACTGTTTTTAAGGGTTTCAGCAGGGTTATTGGTGTTTCTTGACGGTTTTTCACTGTTTTTAAGCTTTTTAGCAGGGTTATTGGTTTTTTTGACGGTTTTTCACTGTTTTTAAGCGTTTTAGCAGGGTTATTGGTGTTTTTTGACGGTTTTTCACTGTTTTTAAACGTTTTAGCAGGGTTATTGGTTTTTTTGACGGTTTTTAAGCGTTTTGGCAGGGTTATTGGTGTTTTTTGACGGTTTTTCACTGTTTTTAAGCAGTTTAGCAGGGTTATTGGTGTTTTTTGACGGTTTTTCACTGTTTTTAAGCGTTCTAGCAGGGTTATTGGTGTTTTTTGACGGTTTTTCACTGTTTTTAAGCGTTTTAGCAGGGTTATTGGTGTTTTTTGACGGTTTTTCACTGTTTTTAAGCGTTTTAGCAGGGTTATTGGTGTTTTTTGACGATTTTTCACTGTTTTTAAGCGTTTTAGCAGGGTTATTGGTGTTTTTTGACGGTTTTTCACTGTTTTTAAGCGTTTTAGCAGGGTTATTGGTGTTTTTTGACGGTTTTTCACTGTTTTTAAGCGTTTTAGCAGGGTTATTGGTGTTTTTTGACGGTTTTTCACTGTTTTTCAGCGTTTTAGCAGGTTTTTCACTGTTTTTAAGCGTTTTAGCAGGGTTATTAGTGTTTTTTGACGGTTTTTCACTGTTTTTGAGCGTTTTAGCAGGGTTATTGGTGTTTTTTGACGGTTTTTCACTGTTTTTAAGCGTTTTAGCAGGGTTATTGGTGTTTTTTGACGGGTTTTCACTGTTTTTAAGGGTTTCAGCAGGGTTATTGGTGTTTCTTGACGGTTTTTCACTGTTTTTAAGCGTTTTAGCAGGGTTATTGGTGTTTTTTGACGGTTTTTCACTGTTTTTAAGCGTTTTAGCAGGGTTATTGGTGTTTTTTGACGGTTTTTCACTATTTTTAAACGTTTTAGCAGGGTTATTGGTGTTTTTTGACGGTTTTTAAGCGTTTTGGCAGGGTTATTGGTGTTTTTTGACGGTTTTTCACTGTTTTTAAGCAGTTTAGCAGGGTTATTGGTGTTTTTTGACGGTTTTTCACTGTTTTTAAGCGTTCTAGCAGGGTTATTGGTGTTTTTTGACGGTTTTTCACTGTTTTTAAGCGTTTTAGCAGGGTTATTGGTGTTTTTTGACGGTTTTTCACTGTTTTTAGGCGTTTTAGCAGGGTTATTGGTGTTTTTTGACGATTTTTCACTGTTTTTAAGCGTTTTAGCAGGGTTATTGGTGTTTTTTGACGGTTTTTAACTGTTTTTAAGCGTTTCAGCAGGGTTATTGGTGTTTTTTGACGGTTTTTCACTGTTTTTAAGCGTTTTAGCAGGGTTATTGGTGTTTTTTGACGGTTTTTCACTGTTTTTAAGCGTTTTAGCAGGGTTATTGGTGTTTTTTGACGGTTTATCACTGTTTTTGAGCGTTTTAGCAGGGTTATTGGTGTTTTTTGACGGTTTTTCACTGTTTTTAAGCGTTTTAGCAGGGTTATTGGTGTTTTTTGACGGGTTTTCACTGTTTTTAAGGGTTTCAGCAGGGTTATTGGTGTTTCTTGACGGTTTTTCACTGTTTTTAAGCTTTTTAGCAGGGTTATTGGTTTTTTTGACGGTTTTTCACTGTTTTTAAGCGTTTTAGCAGGGTTATTGGTGTTTTTTGACGGTTTTTCACTGTTTTTAAACGTTTTAGCAGGGTTATTGGTTTTTTTGACGGTTTTTAAGCGTTTTGGCAGGGTTATTGGTGTTTTTTGACGGTTTTTCACTGTTTTTAAGCAGTTTAGCAGGGTTATTGGTGTTTTTTGACGGTTTTTCACTGTTTTTAAGCGTTCTAGCAGGGTTATTGGTGTTTTTTGACGGTTTTTCACTGTTTTTAAGCGTTTTAGCAGGGTTATTGGTGTTTTTTGACGGTTTTTCACTGTTTTTAAGCGTTTTAGCAGGGTTATTGGTGTTTTTTGACGATTTTTCACTGTTTTTAAGCGTTTTAGCAGGGTTATTGGTGTTTTTTGACGGTTTTTCACTGTTTTTAAGCGTTTTAGCAGGGTTATTGGTGTTTTTTGACGGTTTTTCACTGTTTTTAAGCGTTTTAGCAGGGTTATTGGTGTTTTTTGACGGTTTTTCACTGTTTTTCAGCGTTTTAGCAGGTTTTTCACTGTTTTTAAGCGTTTTAGCAGGGTTATTAGTGTTTTTTGACGGTTTTTCACTGTTTTTAGACGTTTTAGCAGGGTTATTGGTATTTTTTGACGGTTTTTCACTGTTTTTGAGCGTTTTAGCAGGGTTATTGGTGTTTTTTGACGGTTTTTCACTGTTTTTAAG
>NW_027556637.1:0-10475 GCF_964204865.1 Styela clava
TTTTTGACGGTTTTTCACTGTTTTTAAGCGCTTTAGCGGGGTTATTGGAGTTTTTTGACGGTTTTTCATTGTTTTTAAGCGTTTTAGCAGGGTTATTGGTGTTTTTTGACAGTTTTCAACTGTTTTTAAGCGTTTTAGTAGGGTTATCGGTGTTTTTTGACGGTTTTTCACTGTTTTTAAGCGTTTCAGCAGGGTTATTGGTGTTTTTTTGACGATTTTTCACTGTTTTTAAGCGTTTTAGCAGGGTTATTGGTGTTTTTTTTACGGTTTTTCACTGTTTTTAAGCGTTTTAGCAGGGTTATTGGTGTTTTTTGACGATTTTTTACTGTTTTTAAGCGTTTTAGCAGGGTTATTTGTTTTTTTTGACGGTTTTTCACTGTTTTTAAGCGTTTTATCAGGGTTATTGGTGAACGCAGGGTTATTGGTGTTTTTTGACGGTTTTTCACTGTTTTTAAGCGTTTTAGCAGGGTTATTGGTGTTTTTTGACGGTTTTTCACTGTTTTTAAGCGTTTTAGCATGGTTATTGGTATTTTTTGACGATTTTTTACTGTTTTTAAGCGTTTTAGCAGGGTTATTTGTTTTTTTTGACGGTTTTCACTGTTTTTAAGCGTTTTAGCAGGGTTATTGGTGTTTATTGACGGTTTTTCACTGTTTTTTAAGCGTTTTAGCAGGGTTATTGGTGTTTTTTGACGGTTTTTCACTGTTTTTAAGCGTTTTAGCAGGGTTATTGGTGTTTTTTTACGGTTTTTCACTGTTTTCAAGCGTTTTAGCAGGGTTATTGGTGTTTTTCGACGATTTTTTACTGTTTTTAAGCGTTTTGGCAGGGTTATTTGTTTTTTTTGACGGTTTTCACTGTTTTTAAGCGTTTTAGCAGGGTTATTGGTGTTTATTGACGGTTTTTCACTGTTTTTAAGCGTTTCAGCAGGGTTATTTTTTTTTTTACGGTTTTTCACTGTTTTCAAGCGTTTTAGCAGGGTTATTGGTGTTTTTTGACGATTTTTTACTGTTTTTAAGCGTTTTAGCAGGGTTATTTGTTTTTTTTGACGGTTTTTCACTGTTTTTTAAGCGTTTTAGCAGGGTTATTGTCGTTTTTTGACGGTTTTTCACTGTTTTTATGCGTTTTAGCAGGGTTATTGGTGTTTATTGACGGTTTTTCCCTGTTTTTAAGCGTTTCAGCAGGGTTGGTGTTTTTTTGACGGTTTTTCACTGTTTTTAAGCGTTTTAGCAGGGTTATTGGTGTTTTTTTTACGGTTTTTCACTGTTTTTAAGCGTTTTAGCAAGGTTATTGGTGTTTTTTGACGGTTTTTCACTGTTTTCAAGCGCTTTAGCGGGGTTATTGGAGTTTTTTTGACGGTTTTTCACTGTTTTTAAGCGTTTTAGCAGGGTTATTGGTGTTTTTTTTACGGTTTTTCACTGTTTTTAAGCGTTTTAGCAAGGTTATTGGTGTTTTTTGACGGTTTTTCACTGTTTTTAAGCGCTTTAGCGGGGTTATTGGAGTTTTTTGACGGTTTTTCATTGTTTATAAGCGTTTTAGCAGGGTTATTGGTGTTTTTTGACAGTTTTCAACTGTTTTTAAGCGTTTTAGTAGGGTTATTGGTGTTTTTTGACGGTTTTTCACTGTTTTAAAGCGTTTCAGCAGGGTTATTGGTGTTTTTTTGACGATTTTTCACTGTTTTTAAGCGTTTTAGCAGGGTTATTGGTGTTTTTTTTACGGTTTTTCACTGTTTTTAAGCGTTTTAGCAGGGTTATTGGTGTTTTTTTACGATTTTTTACTGTTTTTAAGCGTTTTAGCAGGGTTATTTGTTTTTTTTGACGGTTTTTCACTGTTTTTAAGCGTTTTATCAGGGTTATTGGTGAACGCAGGGTTATTGGTGTTTTTTGACGGTTTTTCACTGTTTTTAAGCGTTTTAGCAGGGTTATTGGTGTTTTTTGACGGTTTTTCACTGTTTTAAAGCGTTTTAGCATGGTTATTGGTGTTTTTGACGATTTTTTACTGTTTTTAAGCGTTTTAGCAGGGTTATTTGTTTTTTTTGACGGTTTTCACTGTTTTTAAGCGTTTTAGCAGGGTTATTGGTGTTTATTGACGGTTTTTCACTGTTTTTTAAGCGTTTTAGCAGGGTTATTGGTGTTTTTTGACGGTTTTTCACTGTTTTTAAGCGTTTTAGCAGGGTTATTGGTGTTTTTTTACGGTTTTTCACTGTTTTTAAGCGTTTTAGCAGGGTTATTGGTGTTTTTTGACGATTTTTTACTGTTTTTAAGCGTTTTAGCAGGGTTATTTGTTTTTTTTGACGGTTTTCACTGTTTTTAAGCGTTTTAGCAGGGTTATTGGTGTTTATTGACGGTTTTTCACTGTTTTTAAGCGTTTCAGCAGGGTTATTGGTGTTTTTTTGACGGTTTTTCACTGTTTTTAAGCGTTTTAGCAGGGTTATTGGTGTTTTTTTTACGGTTTTTCACTGTTTTTAGCGTTTTAGCAGGGTTATTGGTGTTTTTTGACGATTTTTTACTGTTTTTAAGCGTTTTAGCAGGGTTATTTGTTTTTTTTGACGGTTTTTCACTGTTTTTTAAGCGTTTTAGCAGGGTTATTGTCGTTTTTTGACGGTTTTTCACTGTTTTTATGCGTTTTAGCAGGGTTATTGGTGTTTTTTGACGGTTTTTCAATGTTTTTAAGCGTTTTAGCAGGGATATTGGTGTTTTTTCACGGTTTTTCACTGTTTTTAAGCGTTTTAACAGGGTTATTGGTGTTTTTTGACGGTTTTTCACTGTTTTTAAGCGTTTTAGCAGGGTTATTGGTGTTTTTTGACGGTTTTTCACTGTTTTTAAGCGTTTAAGCAGGGTTATTGGTGTTTTTTGACGGTTTTTCACTGTTTTTAAGCGTTTTAGCAGGGTTATTGGTGTTTTTTTTACGGTTTTTCACTGTTTTTAAGCGTTTTAGCAAGGTTATTGGTGTTTTTTGACGGTTTTTCACTGTTTTTAAGCGCTTTAGCGGGGTTATTGGAGTTTTTTGACGGTTTTTCATTGTTTTTAAGCGTTTTAGCAGGGTTATTGGTGTTTTTTGACAGTTTTCAACTGTTTTTAAGCGTTTTAGTAGGGTTATTGGTGTTTTTTGACGGTTTTTCACTGTTTTAAAGCGTTTCAGCAGGGTTATTGGTGTTTTTTTGACGATTTTTCACTGTTTTTAAGCGTTTTAGCAGGGTTATTGGTGTTTTTTTTACGGTTTTTCACTGTTTTTAAGCGTTTTAGCAGGGTTATTGGTGTTTTTTTACGATTTTTTACTGTTTTTAAGCGTTTTAGCAGGGTTATTTGTTTTTTTTGACGGTTTTTCACTGTTTTTAAGCGTTTTATCAGGGTTTTTGGTGAACGCAGGGTTATTGGTGTTTTTTGACGGTTTTTCACTGTTTTTAAGCGTTTTAGCAGGGTTATTGGTGTTTTTTGACGGTTTTTCACTGTTTTTAAGCGTTTTAGCATGGTTATTGGTGTTTTTTGACGATTTTTTACTGTTTTTAAGCGTGTTAGCAGGGTTATTTGTTTTTTTTGACGGTTTTCACTGTTTTTAAGCGTTTTAGCAGGGTTATTGGTGTTTATTGACGGTTTTTCACTGTTTTTTAAGCGTTTTAGCAGGGTATTGGTGTTTTTTTTACGGTTTTTTACTGTTTTTAAGCGTTTTAGCAGGGTTATTTGTTTTTTTTGACGGTTTTCACTGTTTTTAAGCGTTTTAGCAGGGTTATTGGTGTTTATTGACGGTTTTTCACTGTTTTTTAAGCGTTTCAGCAGGGTATTGGTGTTTTTTGACGGTTTTTCACTGTTTTTAAGCGTTTTAGCAGGGTTATTGGTGTTTTTTGACGGTTTTTCACTGTTTTTAAGCGTTTTAGCAGGGTTATTGGAGTTTTTTGTCGGTTTTTCATTGTTTTTAAGCGTTTTAGCAGGGTTATTGGTGTGTTTTGACGGTTTTCCACTGTTTTTAAGCGTTTTAGCAGGGGTATTGGTGTTTTTTGACGGTTTTTCATTGTTTTTAAGCGTTTTAGCAGGGTTATTGGTGTTTTTTGACAGTTTTCAACTGTTTTTAAGCGTTTTAGTATGGTTATTGGTGTTTTTTGACGGTTTTTCACTGTTTTTAAGCGTTTCAGCAGGTTTATTGGTGTTTTTTTGACGATTTTTCACTGTTTTTAAGCGTTTTAGCAGGGTTATTGGTGTTTTTTGACGGTTTTTCACTGTTTTTAAGCGTTTCAGCAGGGATATTGGTGTTTTTTCACGGTTTTTCACTGTTTTTAAGCGTTTTAACAGGGTTATTGGTGTTTTTTGACGGTTTTTCACTGTTTTTAAGCGTTTTAGCAGGGTTATTGGTGTTTTTTGACGGTTTCCCACTGTTTTTAAGCGTTTAAGCAGGGTTATTGGTGTTTTTTTGACGGTTTTTCACTGTTTTCAAGCGTTTTAGCAGGGTTATTGGTGTTTTTTTTACGGTTTTTCACTGTTTTTAGCGTTTTAGCAGGGTTATTGGTGTTTTTTGACGATTTTTTACTGTTTTTAAGCGTTTTAGCAGGGTTATTTGTTTTTTTTGACGGTTTTTCACTGTTTTTTAAGCATATCAGCAGGGTTATTGTCGTTTTTTGACGGTTTTTCACTGTTTTTATGCGTTTTTAGCAGGGTTATTGGTGTTTTTTGACGGTTTTTCAATGTTTTTAAGCGTTTTAGCAGGGATATTGGTGTTTTTTCACGGTTTTTCACTGTTTTTAAGCGTTTTAACAGGGTTATTGGTGTTTTTTGACGGTTTTTCACTGTTTTTAAGCGTTTTAGCAGGGTTATTGGTGTTTTTTGACGGTTTTTCACTGTTTTTAAGCGTTGTGTTTTTTTGACGGTTTTTCACTGTTTTTAAGCGTTTTAGCAGGGTTATTGGTGTTTTTTGACGGTTTTTCACTGTTTTTAAGCGTTTTAGCAGGGTTATTGGTGTTTTTTGACGGTTTTTCACTGTTTTTAAGCGTTTTAGCAGAGTTATTGGTGTTTTTTGACGGTTTTTCACTGTTTTTAGGCGTTTTAGCAGGGTTATTGGTGTTTTTTGACGGTTTTTCACTGTTTTTAAGCGTTTTAGCAGGGTTATTGGAGTTTTTTGACGGGTTTTCACTGTTTTTAAGCGTTTTAGCAGGGTTATTGGTGTTTTTTGACGGTTTTTCACTGTTTTTTAGCGTTTTAGCAGAGTTATTGTTGTTTTTTGACGGTTTTTCACTGTTTTCAAGCGTTTTAGCAGGGTTATAAGTGTTTTTTGACGGTTTTTCATTGTTTTCAAGCGTTTTAGCAGGGTTATTGGTGTTTTTTGACGGTTTCTCACTGTTTTTAAGCGTTTTAGCAGGGTTATTGGTGTTTTTTGACGGTTTTCCACTGTTTTTAAGCGTTTTAGCAGGGTTATTGGTGTTTTTTGACGGTTTTTCACTGTTTTTAAGCGATTTAGCAGGGTTATTGGTGTTTTTTGACGATTTTTTACTGTTTTTAAGCGTTTTAGCAGGGTTATTTGTTTTTTTTGTCGGTTTTCACTGTTTTTAAGCGTTTTAGCAGGGTTATTGATGTTTATTGACGGTTTTTCACCGTTTTTTAAGCGTTTTAGCAGGGTTATTGATGTTTTTTGACGGTTTTTCACTGTTTTTAAGCGTTTTAGCAGGGTTATTGGTGTTTTTTTTACGGTTTTTCACTGTTTTTAAGCGTTTTAGCAGGGTTATTGGTGTTTTTTGACGATTTTTTACTGTTTTTAAGCGTTTTAGCAGGGTTATTTGTTTTTTTTGACGGTTTTCTCTGTTTTTAAGCGTTTTAGCAGGGTTATTGGTGTTTATTGACGGTTTTTCCCTGTTTTTAAGCGTTTCAGCAGGGTTATTGGTGTTTTTTTGACGGTTTTCACTGTTTTTAAGCGTTTTAGCAGGGTTATTGGTGTTTTTTTTACGGTTTTTCACTGTTTTTAAGCGTTTTAGCAGGGTTATTGGTGTTTTTTGACGATTTTTTACTGTTTTTAAGCGTTTTAGCAGGGTTATTGGTGTTTTTCGACGGTTTTTCACTGTTTTTAAGCGTTTCAGCAGGGTTATTGGTGTTTTTTTGACGGTTTTTCACTGTTTTTAAGCGTTTTAGCAAGGTTATTGGTGTTTTTTGACGGTTTTTCACTGTTTTTAAGCGCTTTAGCGGGGTTATTGGTGTTTTTTGACGGTTTTTCATTGTTTTTAAGCGTTTTAGCAGGGTTATTGGTGTTTTTTGACAGTTTTCAACTGTTTTTAAGCGTTTTAGTAGGGTTATTCGTGTTTTTTGACGGTTTTTCACTGTTTTTGAGCGTTTCAGCAGGGTTATTGGTGTTTTTTTGACGATTTTTCACTGTTTTTAAGCGTTTTAGCAGGGTTATTGGTGTTTTTTTTACGGTTTTTCACTGTTTTTAAGCGTTTTAGCAAGGTTATTGGTGTTTTTTGACGGTTTTTCACTGTTTTTAAGCGCTTTAGCGGGGTTATTGGAGTTTTTTGACGGTTTTTCATTGTTTTTAAGCGTTTTAGCAGGGTTATTGGTGTTTTTTGACAGTTTTCAACTGTTTTTAAGCGTTTTAGTAGGGTTATCGGTGTTTTTTGACGGTTTTTCACTGTTTTTAAGCGTTTCAGCAGGGTTATTGGTGTTTTTTTGACGATTTTTCACTGTTTTTAAGCGTTTTAGCAGGGTTATTGGTGTTTTTTTTACGGTTTTTCACTGTTTTTAAGCGTTTTAGCAGGGTTATTGGTGTTTTTTGACGATTTTTTACTGTTTTTAAGCGTTTTAGCAGGGTTATTTGTTTTTTTTGACGGTTTTTCACTGTTTTTAAGCGTTTTATCAGGGTTATTGGTGAACGCAGGGTTATTGGTGTTTTTTGACGGTTTTTCACTGTTTTTAAGCGTTTTAGCAGGGTTATTGGTGTTTTTTGACGGTTTTTCACTGTTTTTAAGCGTTTTAGCATGGTTATTGGTATTTTTTGACGATTTTTTACTGTTTTTAAGCGTTTTAGCAGGGTTATTTGTTTTTTTTGACGGTTTTCACTGTTTTTAAGCGTTTTAGCAGGGTTATTGGTGTTTATTGACGGTTTTTCACTGTTTTTTAAGCGTTTTAGCAGGGTTATTGGTGTTTTTTGACGGTTTTTCACTGTTTTTAAGCGTTTTAGCAGGGTTATTGGTGTTTTTTTACGGTTTTTCACTGTTTTCAAGCGTTTTAGCAGGGTTATTGGTGTTTTTCGACGATTTTTTACTGTTTTTAAGCGTTTTGGCAGGGTTATTTGTTTTTTTTGACGGTTTTCACTGTTTTTAAGCGTTTTAGCAGGGTTATTGGTGTTTATTGACGGTTTTTCACTGTTTTTAAGCGTTTCAGCAGGGTTATTTTTTTTTTTACGGTTTTTCACTGTTTTCAAGCGTTTTAGCAGGGTTATTGGTGTTTTTTGACGATTTTTTACTGTTTTTAAGCGTTTTAGCAGGGTTATTTGTTTTTTTTGACGGTTTTTCACTGTTTTTTAAGCGTTTTAGCAGGGTTATTGTCGTTTTTTGACGGTTTTTCACTGTTTTTATGCGTTTTAGCAGGGTTATTGGTGTTTATTGACGGTTTTTCCCTGTTTTTAAGCGTTTCAGCAGGGTTGGTGTTTTTTTGACGGTTTTTCACTGTTTTTAAGCGTTTTAGCAGGGTTATTGGTGTTTTTTTTACGGTTTTTCACTGTTTTTAAGCGTTTTAGCAAGGTTATTGGTGTTTTTTGACGGTTTTTCACTGTTTTCAAGCGCTTTAGCGGGGTTATTGGAGTTTTTTTGACGGTTTTTCACTGTTTTTAAGCGTTTTAGCAGGGTTATTGGTGTTTTTTTTACGGTTTTTCACTGTTTTTAAGCGTTTTAGCAAGGTTATTGGTGTTTTTTGACGGTTTTTCACTGTTTTTAAGCGCTTTAGCGGGGTTATTGGAGTTTTTTGACGGTTTTTCATTGTTTATAAGCGTTTTAGCAGGGTTATTGGTGTTTTTTGACAGTTTTCAACTGTTTTTAAGCGTTTTAGTAGGGTTATTGGTGTTTTTTGACGGTTTTTCACTGTTTTAAAGCGTTTCAGCAGGGTTATTGGTGTTTTTTTGACGATTTTTCACTGTTTTTAAGCGTTTTAGCAGGGTTATTGGTGTTTTTTTTACGGTTTTTCACTGTTTTTAAGCGTTTTAGCAGGGTTATTGGTGTTTTTTTACGATTTTTTACTGTTTTTAAGCGTTTTAGCAGGGTTATTTGTTTTTTTTGACGGTTTTTCACTGTTTTTAAGCGTTTTATCAGGGTTATTGGTGAACGCAGGGTTATTGGTGTTTTTTGACGGTTTTTCACTGTTTTTAAGCGTTTTAGCAGGGTTATTGGTGTTTTTTGACGGTTTTTCACTGTTTTAAAGCGTTTTAGCATGGTTATTGGTGTTTTTGACGATTTTTTACTGTTTTTAAGCGTTTTAGCAGGGTTATTTGTTTTTTTTGACGGTTTTCACTGTTTTTAAGCGTTTTAGCAGGGTTATTGGTGTTTATTGACGGTTTTTCACTGTTTTTTAAGCGTTTTAGCAGGGTTATTGGTGTTTTTTGACGGTTTTTCACTGTTTTTAAGCGTTTTAGCAGGGTTATTGGTGTTTTTTTACGGTTTTTCACTGTTTTTAAGCGTTTTAGCAGGGTTATTGGTGTTTTTTGACGATTTTTTACTGTTTTTAAGCGTTTTAGCAGGGTTATTTGTTTTTTTTGACGGTTTTCACTGTTTTTAAGCGTTTTAGCAGGGTTATTGGTGTTTATTGACGGTTTTTCACTGTTTTTAAGCGTTTCAGCAGGGTTATTGGTGTTTTTTTGACGGTTTTTCACTGTTTTTAAGCGTTTTAGCAGGGTTATTGGTGTTTTTTTTACGGTTTTTCACTGTTTTTAGCGTTTTAGCAGGGTTATTGGTGTTTTTTGACGATTTTTTACTGTTTTTAAGCGTTTTAGCAGGGTTATTTGTTTTTTTTGACGGTTTTTCACTGTTTTTTAAGCGTTTTAGCAGGGTTATTGTCGTTTTTTGACGGTTTTTCACTGTTTTTATGCGTTTTAGCAGGGTTATTGGTGTTTTTTGACGGTTTTTCAATGTTTTTAAGCGTTTTAGCAGGGATATTGGTGTTTTTTCACGGTTTTTCACTGTTTTTAAGCGTTTTAACAGGGTTATTGGTGTTTTTTGACGGTTTTTCACTGTTTTTAAGCGTTTTAGCAGGGTTATTGGTGTTTTTTGACGGTTTTTCACTGTTTTTAAGCGTTTAAGCAGGGTTATTGGTGTTTTTTGACGGTTTTTCACTGTTTTTAAGCGTTTTAGCAGGGTTATTGGTGTTTTTTTTACGGTTTTTCACTGTTTTTAAGCGTTTTAGCAAGGTTATTGGTGTTTTTTGACGGTTTTTCACTGTTTTTAAGCGCTTTAGCGGGGTTATTGGAGTTTTTTGACGGTTTTTCATTGTTTTTAAGCGTTTTAGCAGGGTTATTGGTGTTTTTTGACAGTTTTCAACTGTTTTTAAGCGTTTTAGTAGGGTTATTGGTGTTTTTTGACGGTTTTTCACTGTTTTAAAGCGTTTCAGCAGGGTTATTGGTGTTTTTTTGACGATTTTTCACTGTTTTTAAGCGTTTTAGCAGGGTTATTGGTGTTTTTTTTACGGTTTTTCACTGTTTTTAAGCGTTTTAGCAGGGTTATTGGTGTTTTTTTACGATTTTTTACTGTTTTTAAGCGTTTTAGCAGGGTTATTTGTTTTTTTTGACGGTTTTTCACTGTTTTTAAGCGTTTTATCAGGGTTTTTGGTGAACGCAGGGTTATTGGTGTTTTTTGACGGTTTTTCACTGTTTTTAAGCGTTTTAGCAGGGTTATTGGTGTTTTTTGACGGTTTTTCACTGTTTTTAAGCGTTTTAGCATGGTTATTGGTGTTTTTTGACGATTTTTTACTGTTTTTAAGCGTGTTAGCAGGGTTATTTGTTTTTTTTGACGGTTTTCACTGTTTTTAAGCGTTTTAGCAGGGTTATTGGTGTTTATTGACGGTTTTTCACTGTTTTTTAAGCGTTTTAGCAGGGTTATTGGTGTTTTTTGACGGTTTTTCACTGTTTTTAAGCGTTTTAGCAGGGTTATTGGTGTTTTTTTACGGTTTTTCACTGTTTTTAAGCGTTTTAGCAGGGTTATTGGTGTTTTTTGACGATTTTTTACTGTTTTTAAGCGTTTTAGCAGGGTTATTTGTTTTTTTTGACGGTTTTCACTGTTTTTAAGCGTTTTAGCAGGGTTATTGGTGTTTATTGACGGTTTTTCACTGTTTTTAAGCGTTTCAGCAGGGTTATTGGTGTTTTTTTGACGGTTTTTCACTGTTTTTAAGCGTTTTAGCAGGGTTATTGGTGCTTTTTTTACGGTTTTTCACTGTTTTTAGCGTTTTAGCAGGGTTATTGGTGTTTTTTGACGATTTTTTACTGTTTTTAAGCGTTTTAGCAGGGTTATTTGTTTTTTTTGACG
>NW_027556638.1:15000-17500 GCF_964204865.1 Styela clava
TTAAAGTACAAACGTGCAAGCATACTAGCCTAACCCTAGGTAAGGCATGTCAGAGCGAAAGACAGTAATTTCGAATGAGCCAAGAAAGAGCGGTGCGGGGCCGGTCGGAGCGCACCCTTTTCTCGGTGGCTGGCGGGCGAGAGAGTGCTGCGTCGCCGGCATCGGCGTCGAAAGAAGCCGAGCCGAAAAAAAGTTAAAGTACAAACGTGCAAGCATACTAGCCTAACCCTAGGTAAGGCATGTCAGAGCGAAAGACAGTAATTTCGAATGAGCCAAGAAAGAGCGGTGCGGGGCCGGTCGGAGCGCACCCTTTTCTCGGTGGCTGGCGGGCGAGAGAGTGCTGCGTCGCCGGCATCGGCGTCGAAAGAAGCCGAGCCGAAAAAAGTTAAAGTACAAACGTGCAAGCATACTAACCTAACCCTAGGTAAGGCATGTCAGAGCGAAAGACAGTAATTTCGAATGAGCCAAGAAAGAGCGGTGCGGGGCCGGTCGGAGCGCACCCTTTTCTCGGTGGCTGGCGGGCGAGAGAGTGCTGCGTCGCCGGCATCGGCGTCGAAAGAAGCCGAGCCAAAAAAAGTTAAAGTACAAACGTGCAAGCATACTAACCTAACCCTAGGTAAGGCATGTCAGAGCGAAAGACAGTAAACTCGAATGAGCCAAGAAAGAGCGGTGCGGGGCCGGTCGGAGCGCACCCTTTTCTCGGTGGCTGGCGGGCGAGAGAGTGCTGCGTCGCCGGCATCGGCGTCGAAAGAAGCCGAGCCGAAAAAAGTTAAAGTACAAACGTGCAAGCATACTAACCTAACCCTAGGTAAGACATGTCAGAGCGAAAGACAGTAATTTCGAATGAGCCAAGAAAGAGCGGTGCGGGGCCGGTCGGAGCGCACCCTTTTCTCGGTGGCTGGCGGGCGAGAGAGTGCTGCGTCGCCGGCATCGGCGTCGAAAGAAGCCGAGCCGAAAAAAGTTTAAGTACAAACGTGCAAGCATACTAACCTAACCCTAGGTAAGGCATGTCAGAGCGAAAGACAGTAATTTCGAATGAGCCAAGAAAGAGCGGTGCGGGGCCGGTCGGAGCGCACCCTTTTCTCGGTGGCTGGCGGGCGAGAGAGTGCTGCGTCGCCGGCATCGGCGTCGAAAGAAGCCGAGCCAAAAAAAGTTAAAGTACAAACGTGCAAGCATACTAACCTAACCCTAGGTAAGGCATGTCAGAGCGAAAGACAGTAATTTCGAATGAGCCAAGAAAGAGCGGTGCGGGGCCGGTCGGAGCGCACCCTTTTCTCGGTGGCTGGCGGGCGAGAGAGTGCTGCGTCGCCGGCATCGGCGTCGAAAGAAGCCGAGCCAAAAAAAGTTAAAGTACAAACGTGCAAGCATACTAACCTAACCCTAGGTAAGGCATGTCAGAGCGAAAGACAGTAAACTCGAATGAGCCAAGAAAGAGCGGTACGGGGCCGGTCGGAGCGCACCCTTTTCTCGGTGGCTGGCGGGCGAGAGAGTGCTGCGTCGCCGGCATCGGCGTCGAAAGAAGCCGAGCCGAAAAAAGTTAAAGTACAAACGTGCAAGCATACTAACCTAACCCTAGGTAAGACATGTCAGAGCGAAAGACAGTAATTTCGAATGAGCCAAGAAAGAGCGGTGCGGGGCCGGTCGGAGCGCACCCTTTTCTCGGTGGCTGGCGGGCGAGAGAGTGCTGCGTCGCCGGCATCGGCGTCGAAAGAAGCCGAGCCGAAAAAAGTTTAAGTACAAACGTGCAAGCATACTAACCTAACCCTAGGTAAGGCATGTCAGAGCGAAAGACAGTAATTTCGAATGAGCCAAGAAAGAGCGGTGCGGGGCCGGTCGGAGCGCACCCTTTTCTCGGTGGCTGGCGGGCGAGAGAGTGCTGCGTCGCCGGCATCGGCGTCGAAAGAAGCCGAGCCAAAAAAAGTTAAAGTACAAACGTGCAAGCATACTAACCTAACCCTAGGTAAGGCATGTCAGAGCGAAAGACAGTAATTTCGAATGAGCCAAGAAAGAGCGGTGCGGGGCCGGTCGGAGCGCACCCTTTTCTCGGTGGCTGGCGGGCGAGAGAGTGCTGCGTCGCCGGCATCGGCGTCGAAAGAAGCCGAGCCAAAAAAAGTTAAAGTACAAACGCGATGCTAATGAGCGAGCCGTTGTCTCGACTAATATGTAGGGGGCGTTCGATCGAGCGTCTGGCTTGAGCGCTTGTCGGCCTAGCAGAACGGTCGCATTGTTATGCCCGGGTTTTAGGCACCGCTGCAGGCGGCCGGCAGAGCTCTTGTTTGTGCGAAACTGAATGGATCGAGCCCGAGAGAGGGCGAGCAAAGAAAAAACGCAAATCGCTCCGCCTGGCACTGCCGGCGAGAGCGTGGACGTCGCGGCCAGCGACTGTCGAAGCTGAGTACGGCCGCAGGCGATCGCCTCGGTCTTAAACGAATGCGACGAGCACGCGCCGGGCGGCCCAGCAAGGGCCGAGCGCAGCTGTCGCAGCTATCTGGTTGATCCT
>NW_027556638.1:25000-27500 GCF_964204865.1 Styela clava
CAAGAAAGAGCGGTGCGGGGCCGGTCGGAGCGCACCCTTTTCTCGGTGGCTGGCGGGCGAGAGAGTGCTGCGTCGCCGGCATCGGCGTCGAAAGAAGCCGAGCCAAAAAAAGTTAAAGTACAAACGTGCAAGCATACTAACCTAACCCTAGGTAAGGCATGTCAGAGCGAAAGACAGTAAACTCGAATGAGCCAAGAAAGAGCGGTGCGGGGCCGGTCGGAGCGCACCCTTTTCTCGGTGGCTGGCGGGCGAGAGAGTGCTGCGTCGCCGGCATCGGCGTCGAAAGAAGCCGAGCCGAAAAAAGTTAAAGTACAAACGTGCAAGCATACTAACCTAACCCTAGGTAAGACATGTCAGAGCGAAAGACAGTAATTTCGAATGAGCCAAGAAAGAGCGGTGCGGGGCCGGTCGGAGCGCACCCTTTTCTCGGTGGCTGGCGGGCGAGAGAGTGCTGCGTCGCCGGCATCGGCGTCGAAAGAAGCCGAGCCGAAAAAAGTTTAAGTACAAACGTGCAAGCATACTAACCTAACCCTAGGTAAGGCATGTCAGAGCGAAAGACAGTAATTTCGAATGAGCCAAGAAAGAGCGGTGCGGGGCCGGTCGGAGCGCACCCTTTTCTCGGTGGCTGGCGGGCGAGAGAGTGCTGCGTCGCCGGCATCGGCGTCGAAAGAAGCCGAGCCAAAAAAAGTTAAAGTACAAACGTGCAAGCATACTAACCTAACCCTAGGTAAGGCATGTCAGAGCGAAAGACAGTAATTTCGAATGAGCCAAGAAAGAGCGGTGCGGGGCCGGTCGGAGCGCACCCTTTTCTCGGTGGCTGGCGGGCGAGAGAGTGCTGCGTCGCCGGCATCGGCGTCGAAAGAAGCCGAGCCAAAAAAAGTTAAAGTACAAACGTGCAAGCATACTAACCTAACCCTAGGTAAGGCATGTCAGAGCGAAAGACAGTAAACTCGAATGAGCCAAGAAAGAGCGGTGCGGGGCCGGTCGGAGCGCACCCTTTTCTCGGTGGCTGGCGGGCGAGAGAGTGCTGCGTCGCCGGCATCGGCGTCGAAAGAAGCCGAGCCGAAAAAAGTTAAAGTACAAACGTGCAAGCATACTAACCTAACCCTAGGTAAGACATGTCAGAGCGAAAGACAGTAATTTCGAATGAGCCAAGAAAGAGCGGTGCGGGGCCGGTCGGAGCGCACCCTTTTCTCGGTGGCTGGCGGGCGAGAGAGTGCTGCGTCGCCGGCATCGGCGTCGAAAGAAGCCGAGCCAAAAAAAGTTAAAGTACAAACGTGCAAGCATACTAACCTAACCCTAGGTAAGACATGTCAGAGCGAAAGACAGTAATTTCGAATGAGCCAAGAAAGAGCGGTGCGGGGCCGGTCGGAGCGCACCCTTTTCTCGGTGGCTGGCGGGCGAGAGAGTGCTGCGTCGCCGGCATCGGCGTCGAAAGAAGCCGAGCCAAAAAAAGTTAAAGTACAAACGTGCAAGCATACTAACCTAACCCTAGGTAAGGCATGTCAGAGCGAAAGACAGTAATTTCGAATGAGCCAAGAAAGAGCGGTGCGGGGCCGGTCGGAGCGCACCCTTTTCTCGGTGGCTGGCGGGCGAGAGAGTGCTGCGTCGCCGGCATCGGCGTCGAAAGAAGCCGAGCCAAAAAAAGTTAAAGTACAAACGCGATGCTAATGAGCGAGCCGTTGTCTCGACTAATATGTAGGGGGCGTTCGATCGAGCGTCTGGCTTGAGCGCTTGTCGGCCTAGCAGAACGGTCGCATTGTTATGCCCGGGTTTTAGGCACCGCTGCAGGCGGCCGGCAGAGCTCTTGTTTGTGCGAAACTGAATGGATCGAGCCCGAGAGAGGGCGAGCAAAGAAAAAACGCAAATCGCTCCGCCTGGCACTGCCGGCGAGAGCGTGGACGTCGCGGCCAGCGACTGTCGAAGCTGAGTACGGCCGCAGGCGATCGCCTCGGTCTTAAACGAATGCGACGAGCACGCGCCGGGCGGCCCAGCAAGGGCCGAGCGCAGCTGTCGCAGCTATCTGGTTGATCCTGCCAGTAGTGATATGCTTGTCTCAAAGATTAAGCCATGCAGGTGCAAGTACGAGTTCTCGTAAAGCGAAACTGCGAATGGCTCATTAAATCAGTCTTGGTTTATTTGGTCTCGTAAGCGAAGTGGATAACTGTGGTAATTCTAGAGCTAATACATGCATTAAGCGCCGACTTCGGGAGGCGCGCTTTTATCAGATCAAAACCGACCGGGTTCGTCCTGTGACGTTTGATGACTCTGGATAACCACGCGGATCGTACGGTCTCTGCACCGACGACGTATCATTCAAGTGTCTGCCCTATCAACTGTCGAAGGTACGCTACGTGCCTACCTTTGTGATAACGGGTAACGGGGAATCAGGGTTCGATTCCGGAGAGGGAGCCTGAGAAACGGCTACCACATCCAAGGAAGGCAGCAGGCGCGCAAATTACCCATTCCCGACACGGGGAGGTAGTGACGAAAAATAACA
>NW_027556638.1:35000-37500 GCF_964204865.1 Styela clava
ATCGGCGTCGAAAGAAGCCGAGCCAAAAAAAGTTAAAGTACAAACGTGCAAGCATACTAACCTAACCCTAGGTAAGGCATGTCAGAGCGAAAGACAGTAATTTCGAATGAGCCAAGAAAGAGCGGTGCGGGGCCGGTCGGAGCGCACCCTTTTCTCGGTGGCTGGCGGGCGAGAGAGTGCTGCGTCGCCGGCATCGGCGTCGAAAGAAGCCGAGCCAAAAAAAGTTAAAGTACAAACGTGCAAGCATACTAACCTAACCCTAGGTAAGGCATGTCAGAGCGAAAGACAGTAAACTCGAATGAGCCAAGAAAGAGCGGTGCGGGGCCGGTCGGAGCGCACCCTTTTCTCGGTGGCTGGCGGGCGAGAGAGTGCTGCGTCGCCGGCATCGGCGTCGAAAGAAGCCGAGCCGAAAAAAGTTAAAGTACAAACGTGCAAGCATACTAACCTAACCCTAGGTAAGACATGTCAGAGCGAAAGACAGTAATTTCGAATGAGCCAAGAAAGAGCGGTGCGGGGCCGGTCGGAGCGCACCCTTTTCTCGGTGGCTGGCGGGCGAGAGAGTGCTGCGTCGCCGGCATCGGCGTCGAAAGAAGCCGAGCCGAAAAAAGTTTAAGTACAAACGTGCAAGCATACTAACCTAACCCTAGGTAAGGCATGTCAGAGCGAAAGACAGTAATTTCGAATGAGCCAAGAAAGAGCGGTGCGGGGCCGGTCGGAGCGCACCCTTTTCTCGGTGGCTGGCGGGCGAGAGAGTGCTGCGTCGCCGGCATCGGCGTCGAAAGAAGCCGAGCCAAAAAAAGTTAAAGTACAAACGTGCAAGCATACTAACCTAACCCTAGGTAAGGCATGTCAGAGCGAAAGACAGTAATTTCGAATGAGCCAAGAAAGAGCGGTGCGGGGCCGGTCGGAGCGCACCCTTTTCTCGGTGGCTGGCGGGCGAGAGAGTGCTGCGTCGCCGGCATCGGCGTCGAAAGAAGCCGAGCCAAAAAAAGTTAAAGTACAAACGTGCAAGCATACTAACCTAACCCTAGGTAAGACATGTCAGAGCGAAAGACAGTAATTTCGAATGAGCCAAGAAAGAGCGGTGCGGGGCCGGTCGGAGCGCACCCTTTTCTCGGTGGCTGGCGGGCGAGAGAGTGCTGCGTCGCCGGCATCGGCGTCGAAAGAAGCCGAGCCAAAAAAAGTTAAAGTACAAACGTGCAAGCATACTAACCTAACCCTAGGTAAGGCATGTCAGAGCGAAAGACAGTAATTTCGAATGAGCCAAGAAAGAGCGGTGCGGGGCCGGTCGGAGCGCACCCTTTTCTCGGTGGCTGGCGGGCGAGAGAGTGCTGCGTCGCCGGCATCGGCGTCGAAAGAAGCCGAGCCAAAAAAAGTTAAAGTACAAACGCGATGCTAATGAGCGAGCCGTTGTCTCGACTAATATGTAGGGGGCGTTCGATCGAGCGTCTGGCTTGAGCACTTGTCGGCCTAGCAGAACGGTCGCATTGTTATGCCCGGGTTTTAGGCACCGCTGCAGGCGGCCGGCAGAGCTCTTGTTTGTGCGAAACTGAATGGATCGAGCCCGAGAGAGGGCGAGCAAAGAAAAAACGCAAATCGCTCCGCCTGGCACTGCCGGCGAGAGCGTGGACGTCGCGGCCAGCGACTGTCGAAGCTGAGTACGGCCGCAGGCGATCGCCTCGGTCTTAAACGAATGCGACGAGCACGCGCCGGGCGGCCCAGCAAGGGCCGAGCGCAGCTGTCGCAGCTATCTGGTTGATCCTGCCAGTAGTGATATGCTTGTCTCAAAGATTAAGCCATGCAGGTGCAAGTACGAGTTCTCGTAAAGCGAAACTGCGAATGGCTTATTAAATCAGTCTTGGTTTATTTGGTCTCGTAAGCGAAGTGGATAACTGTGGTAATTCTAGAGCTAATACATGCATTAAGCGCCGACTTCGGGAGGCGCGCTTTTATCAGATCAAAACCGACCGGGTTCGTCCTGTGACGTTTGATGACTCTGGATAACCACGCGGATCGTACGGTCTCTGCACCGACGACGTATCATTCAAGTGTCTGCCCTATCAACTGTCGAAGGTACGCTACGTGCCTACCTTTGTGATAACGGGTAACGGGGAATCAGGGTTCGATTCCGGAGAGGGAGCCTGAGAAACGGCTACCACATCCAAGGAAGGCAGCAGGCGCGCAAATTACCCATTCCCGACACGGGGAGGTAGTGACGAAAAATAACAATACAGGACTCTAACGAGGCCCTGTAATTGGAATGAGTACATCCTAAAACTCTTAACGAGTATCCATTGGAGGGCAAGTCTGGTGCCAGCAGCCGCGGTAATTCCAGCTCCAACAGTGTATGCTAAAGTTGTTGCGGTTGAAAAGCTCGTAGTTGGATTTTGGGCGAGCGCCGCCGGTCCGTCGCAAGGCGTGTCACTGGTTGCGTTCGCCTCACCTTCGGTTCTCCGTCGGTGCTCTTGACTGAGTGTCGGCGGTGGCCGATAAGTTTACT
>NW_027556638.1:45000-47500 GCF_964204865.1 Styela clava
TGTCAGAGCGAAAGACAGTAATTTCGAATGAGCCAAGAAAGAGCGGTGCGGGGCCGGTCGGAGCGCACCCTTTTCTCGGTGGCTGGCGGGCGAGAGAGTGCTGCGTCGCCGGCATCGGCGTCGAAAGAAGCCGAGCCAAAAAAAGTTAAAGTACAAACGTGCAAGCATACTAACCTAACCCTAGGTAAGGCATGTCAGAGCGAAAGACAGTAAACTCGAATGAGCCAAGAAAGAGCGGTGCGGGGCCGGTCGGAGCGCACCCTTTTCTCGGTGGCTGGCGGGCGAGAGAGTGCTGCGTCGCCGGCATCGGCGTCGAAAGAAGCCGAGCCGAAAAAAGTTAAAGTACAAACGTGCAAGCATACTAACCTAACCCTAGGTAAGACATGTCAGAGCGAAAGACAGTAATTTCGAATGAGCCAAGAAAGAGCGGTGCGGGGCCGGTCGGAGCGCACCCTTTTCTCGGTGGCTGGCGGCGAGAGAGTGCTGCGTCGCCGGCATCGGCGTCGAAAGAAGCCGAGCCGAAAAAAGTTTAAGTACAAACGTGCAAGCATACTAACCTAACCCTAGGTAAGGCATGTCAGAGCGAAAGACAGTAATTTCGAATGAGCCAAGAAAGAGCGGTGCGGGGCCGGTCGGAGCGCACCCTTTTCTCGGTGGCTGGCGGGCGAGAGAGTGCTGCGTCGCCGGCATCGGCGTCGAAAGAAGCCGAGCCGAAAAAAGTTAAAGTACAAACGTGCAAGCATACTAACCTAACCCTAGGTAAGGCATGTCAGAGCGAAAGACAGTAATTTCGAATGAGCCAAGAAAGAGCGGTGCGGGGCCGGTCGGAGCGCACCCTTTTCTCGGTGGCTGGCGGGCGAGAGAGTGCTGCGTCGCCGGCATCGGCGTCGAAAGAAGCCGAGCCAAAAAAGTTAAAGTACAAACGTGCAAGCATACTAACCTAACCCTAGGTAAGGCATGTCAGAGCGAAAGACAGTAAACTCGAATGAGCCAAGAAAGAGCGGTGCGGGGCCGGTCGGAGCGCACCCTTTTCTCGGTGGCTGGCGGGCGAGAGAGTGCTGCGTCGCCGGCATCGGCGTCGAAAGAAGCCGAGCCGAAAAAAGTTAAAGTACAAACGTGCAAGCATACTAACCTAACCCTAGGTAAGACATGTCAGAGCGAAAGACAGTAATTTCGAATGAGCCAAGAAAGAGCGGTGCGGGGCCGGTCGGAGCGCACCCTTTTCTCGGTGGCTGGGCGGGCGAGAGAGTGCTGCGTCGCCGGCATCGGCGTCGAAAGAAGCCGAGCCGAAAAAAGTTTAAGTACAAACGTGCAAGCATACTAACCTAACCCTAGGTAAGGCATGTCAGAGCGAAAGACAGGTAATTTCGAATGAGCCAAGAAAGAGCGGTGCGGGGCCGGTCGGAGCGCACCCTTTTCTCGGTGGCTGGCGGGCGAGAGAGTGCTGCGTCGCCGGCATCGGCGTCGAAAGAAGCCGAGCCAAAAAAAGTTAAAGTACAAACGTGCAAGCATACTAACCTAACCCTAGGTAAGGCATGTCAGAGCGAAAGACAGTAATTTCGAATGAGCCAAGAAAGAGCGGTGCGGGGCCGGTCGGAGCGCACCCTTTTCTCGGTGGCTGGCGGGCGAGAGAGTGCTGCGTCGCCGGCATCGGCGTCGAAAGAAGCCGAGCCAAAAAAAGTTAAAGTACAAACGTGCAAGCATACTAACCTAACCCTAGGTAAGGCATGTCAGAGCGAAAGACAGTAAACTCGAATGAGCCAAGAAAGAGCGGTGCGGGGCCGGTCGGAGCGCACCCTTTTCTCGGTGGCTGGCGGGCGAGAGAGTGCTGCGTCGCCGGCATCGGCGTCGAAAGAAGCCGAGCCGAAAAAAGTTAAAGTACAAACGTGCAAGCATACTAACCTAACCCTAGGTAAGGCATGTCAGAGCGAAAGACAGTAATTCGAATGAGCCAAGAAAGAGCGGTGCGGGGCCGGTCGGAGCGCACCCTTTTCTCGGTGGCTGGCGGGCGAGAGAGTGCTGCGTCGCCGGCATCGGCGTCGAAAGAAGCCGAGCCAAAAAAAGTTAAAGTACAAACGTGCAAGCATACTAACCTAACCCTAGGTAAGGCATGTCAGAGCGAAAGACAGTAATTTCGAATGAGCCAAGAAAGAGCGGTGCGGGGCCGGTCGGAGCGCACCCTTTTCTCGGTGGCTGGCGGGCGAGAGAGTGCTGCGTCGCCGGCATCGGCGTCGAAAGAAGCCGAGCCAAAAAAAGTTAAAGTACAAACGCGATGCTAATGAGCGAGCCGTTGTCTCGACTAATATGTAGGGGGCGTTCGATCGAGCGTCTGGCTTGAGCGCTTGTCGGCCTAGCAGAACGGTCGCATTGTTATGCCCGGGTTTTAGGCACCGCTGCAGGCGGCCGGCAGAGCTCTTGTTTGTGCGAAACTGAATGGATCGAGCCCGAGAGAGGGCGAGCAAAGAAAAAACGCAAATCGCTCCGCCTGGCACTGCCGGCG
>NW_027556639.1:7500-15000 GCF_964204865.1 Styela clava
TTCCAATTACAGGGCCTCGTTAGAGTCCTGTATTGTTATTTTTCGTCACTACCTCCCCGTGTCGGGAATGGGTAATTTGCGCGCCTGCTGCCTTCCTTGGATGTGGTAGCCGTTTCTCAGGCTCCCTCTCCGGAATCGAACCCTGATTCCCCGTTACCCGTTATCACAAAGGTAGGCACGTAGCGTACCTTCGACAGTTGATAGGGCAGACACTTGAATGATACGTCGTCGGTGCAGAGACCGTACGATCCGCGTGGTTATCCAGAGTCATCAAACGTCACAGGACGAACCCGGTCGGTTTTGATCTGATAAAAGCGCGCCTCCCGAAGTCGGCGCTTAATGCATGTATTAGCTCTAGAATTACCACAGTTATCCACTTCGCTTACGAGACCAAATAAACCAAGACTGATTTAATGAGCCATTCGCAGTTTCGCTTTACGAGAACTCGTACTTGCACCTGCATGGCTTAATCTTTGAGACAAGCATATCACTACTGGCAGGATCAACCAGATAGCTGCGACAGCTGCGCTCGGCCCTTGCTGGGCCGCCCGGCGCGTGCTCGTCGCATTCGTTTAAGACCGAGGCGATCGCCTGCGGCCGTACTCGGCTTCGACAGTCGCTGGCCGCGACGTCCACGCTCTCGCCGGCAGTGCCAGGCGGAGCGATTTGCGTTTTTTCTTTGCTCGCCCTCTCTCGGGCTCGATCCATTCAGTTTCGCACAAACAAGAGCTCTGCCGGCCGCCTGCAGCGGTGCCTAAAACCCGGGCATAACAATGCGACCGTTCTGCTAGGCCGACAAGCGCTCAAGCCAGACGCTCGATCGAACGCCCCCTACATATTAGTCGAGACAACGGCTCGCTCATTAGCATCGCGTTTGTACTTTAACTTTTTTCGGCTCGGCTTCTTTCGACGCCGATGCCGGCGACGCAGCACTCTCTCGCCCGCCAGCCACCGAGAAAAGGGTGCGCTCCGACCGGCCCCGCACCGCTCTTTCTTGGCTCATTCGAAATTACTGTCTTTCGCTCTGACATGCCTTACCTAGGGTTAGGTTAGTATGCTTGCACGTTTGTACTTTAACTTTTTTCGGCTCGGCTTCTTTCGACGCCGATGCCGGCGACGCAGCACTCTCTCGCCCGCCAGCCACCGAGAAAAGGGTGCGCTCCGACCGGCCCCGCACCGCTCTTTCATGGCTCATTCGAAATTACTGTCTTTCGCTCTGACATGCCTTACCTAGGGTTAGGTTAGTATGCTTGCACGTTTGTACTTTAACTTTTTTTGGCTCGGCTTCTTTCGACGCCGATGCCGGCGACGCAGCACTCTCTCGCCCGCCAGCCACCTAGAAAAGGGTGCGCTCCGACCGGCCCCGCACCGCTCTTTCTTGGCTCATTCGAAATTACTGTCTTTCGCTCTGACATGCCTTACCTAGGGTTAGGTTAGTATGCTTGCACGTTTGTACTTTAACTTTTTTCGGCTCGGCTTCTTTCGACGCCGATGCCGGCGACGCAGCACTCTCTCGCCCGCCAGCCACCGAGAAAAGGGTGCGCTCCGACCGGCCCCGCACCGCTCTTTCATGGCTCATTCGAAATTACTGTCTTTCGCTCTGACATGCCTTACCTAGGGTTAGGTTAGTATGCTTGCACGTTTGTACTTTAACTTTTTTTGGCTCGGCTTCTTTCGACGCCGATGCCGGCGACGCAGCACTCTCTCGCCCGCCAGCCACCGAGAAAAGGGTGCGCTCCGACCGGCCCCGCACCGCTCTTTCATGGCTCATTCGAGTTTACTGTCTTTCGCTCTGACATGCCTTACCTAGGGTTAGGTTAGTATGCTTGCACGTTTGTACATTAACTTTTTTCGGCTCGGCTTCTTTCGACGCCGATGCCGGCGACGCAGCACTCTCTCGCCCGCCAGCCACCGAGAAAAGGGTGCGCTCCGACCGGCCCCGCACCGCTCTTTCTTGGCTCATTCGAAATTACTGTCTTTCGCTCTGACATGCCTTACCTAGGGTTAGGTTAGTATGCTTGCACGTTTGTACATTAACTTTTTTCGGCTCGGCTTCTTTCGACGCCGATGCCGGCGACGCAGCACTCTCTCGCCCGCCAGCCACCGAGAAAAGGGTGCGCTCCGACCGGCCCCGCACCGCTCTTTCATGGCTCATTCGAAATTACTGTCTTTCGCTCTGACATGCCTTACCTAGGGTTAGGTTAGTATGCTTGCACGTTTGTACTTTAACTTTTTTTGGCTCGGCTTCTTTCGACGCCGATGCCGGCGACGCAGCACTCTCTCGCCCGCCAGCCACCTAGAAAAGGGTGCGCTCCGACCGGCCCCGCACCGCTCTTTCTTGGCTCATTCGAAATTACTGTCTTTCGCTCTGACATGCCTTACCTAGGGTTAGGTTAGTATGCTTGCACGTTTGTACTTTAACTTTTTTCGGCTCGGATTCTTTCGACGCCGATGCCGGCGACGCAGCACTCTCTCGCCCGCCAGCCACCGAGAAAAGGGTGCGCTCCGACCGGCCCCGCACCGCTCTTTCTTGGCTCATTCGAAATTACTGTCTTTCGCTCTGACATGCCTTACCTAGGGTTAGGTTAGTATGCTTGCACGTTTGTACTTTAACTTTTTTTGGCTCGGCTTCTTTCGACGCCGATGCCGGCGACGCAGCACTCTCTCGCCCGCCAGCCACCTAGAAAAGGGTGCGCTCCGACCGGCCCCGCACCGCTCTTTCTTGGCTCATTCGAAATTACTGTCTTTCGCTCTGACATGCCTTACCTAGGGTTAGGTTAGTATGCTTGCACGTTTGTACTTTAACTTTTTTCGGCTCGGCTTCTTTCGACGCCGATGCCGGCGACGCAGCACTCTCTCGCCCGCCAGCCACCGAGAAAAGGGTGCGCTCCGACCGGCCCCGCACCGCTCTTTCATGGCTCATTCGAAATTACTGTCTTTCGCTCTGACATGCCTTACCTAGGGTTAGGTTAGTATGCTTGCACGTTTGTACTTTAACTTTTTTTGGCTCGGCTTCTTTCGACGCCGATGCCGGCGACGCAGCACTCTCTCGCCCGCCAGCCACCTAGAAAAGGGTGCGCTCCGACCGGCCCCGCACCGCTCTTTCTTGGCTCATTCGAAATTACTGTCTTTCGCTCTGACATGCCTTACCTAGGGTTAGGTTAGTATGCTTGCACGTTTGTACTTTAACTTTTTTCGGCTCGGCTTCTTTCGACGCCGATGCCGGCGACGCAGCACTCTCTCGCCCGCCAGCCACCGAGAAAAGGGTGCGCTCCGACCGGCCCCGCACCGCTCTTTCATGGCTCATTCGAGTTTACTGTCTTTCGCTCTGACATGCCTTACCTAGGGTTAGGTTAGTATGCTTGCACGTTTGTACATTAACTTTTTTCGGCTCGGCTTCTTTCGACGCCGATGCCGGCGACGCAGCACTCTCTCGCCCGCCAGCCACCGAGAAAAGGGTGCGCTCCGACCGGCCCCGCACCGCTCTTTCTTGGCTCATTCGAAATTACTGTCTTTCGCTCTGACATGCCTTACCTAGGGTTAGGTTAGTATGCTTGCACGTTTGTACATTAACTTTTTTCGGCTCGGCTTCTTTCGACGCCGATGCCGGCGACGCAGCACTCTCTCGCCCGCCAGCCACCGAGAAAAGGGTGCGCTCCGACCGGCCCCGCACCGCTCTTTCATGGCTCATTCGAAATTACTGTCTTTCGCTCTGACATGCCTTACCTAGGGTTAGGTTAGTATGCTTGCACGTTTGTACTTTAACTTTTTTTGGCTCGGCTTCTTTCGACGCCGATGCCGGCGACGCAGCACTCTCTCGCCCGCCAGCCACCTAGAAAAGGGTGCGCTCCGACCGGCCCCGCACCGCTCTTTCTTGGCTCATTCGAAATTACTGTCTTTCGCTCTGACATGCCTTACCTAGGGTTAGGTTAGTATGCTTGCACGTTTGTACTTTAACTTTTTTCGGCTCGGCTTCTTTCGACGCCGATGCCGGCGACGCAGCACTCTCTCGCCCGCCAGCCACCGAGAAAAGGGTGCGCTCCGACCGGCCCCGCACCGCTCTTTCTTGGCTCATTCGAAATTACTGTCTTTCGCTCTGACATGCCTTACCTAGGGTTAGGTTAGTATGCTTGCACGTTTGTACTTTAACTTTTTTTGGCTCGGCTTCTTTCGACGCCGATGCCGGCGACGCAGCACTCTCTCGCCCGCCAGCCACCTAGAAAAGGGTGCGCTCCGACCGGCCCCGCACCGCTCTTTCTTGGCTCATTCGAAATTACT
This sequence comes from Styela clava, assembly GCF_964204865.1. NCBI lineage: Eukaryota > Metazoa > Chordata > Ascidiacea > Stolidobranchia > Styelidae > Styela > Styela clava. The sequence goes on from NW_027556639.1 coordinate 11,779, forward strand.
GTCTTTCGCTCTGACATGCCTTACCTAGGGTTAGGTTAGTATGCTTGCACGTTTGTACTTTAACTTTTTTCGGCTCGGCTTCTTTCGACGCCGATGCCGGCGACGCAGCACTCTCTCGCCCGCCAGCCACCGAGAAAAGGGTGCGCTCCGACCGGCCCCGCACCGCTCTTTCATGGCTCATTCGAGTTTACTGTCTTTCGCTCTGACATGCCTTACCTAGGGTTAGGTTAGTATGCTTGCACGTTTGTACATTAACTTTTTTCGGCTCGGCTTCTTTCGACGCCGATGCCGGCGACGCAGCACTCTCTCGCCCGCCAGCCACCGAGAAAAGGGTGCGCTCCGACCGGCCCCGCACCGCTCTTTCTTGGCTCATTCGAAATTACTGTCTTTCGCTCTGACATGCCTTACCTAGGGTTAGGTTAGTATGCTTGCACGTTTGTACATTAACTTTTTTCGGCTCGGCTTCTTTCGACGCCGATGCCGGCGACGCAGCACTCTCTCGCCCGCCAGCCACCGAGAAAAGGGTGCGCTCCGACCGGCCCCGCACCGCTCTTTCATGGCTCATTCGAAATTACTGTCTTTCGCTCTGACATGCCTTACCTAGGGTTAGGTTAGTATGCTTGCACGTTTGTACTTTAACTTTTTTTGGCTCGGCTTCTTTCGACGCCGATGCCGGCGACGCAGCACTCTCTCGCCCGCCAGCCACCTAGAAAAGGGTGCGCTCCGACCGGCCCCGCACCGCTCTTTCTTGGCTCATTCGAAATTACTGTCTTTCGCTCTGACATGCCTTACCTAGGGTTAGGTTAGTATGCTTGCACGTTTGTACTTTAACTTTTTTCGGCTCGGCTTCTTTCGACGCCGATGCCGGCGACGCAGCACTCTCTCGCCCGCCAGCCACCGAGAAAAGGGTGCGCTCCGACCGGCCCCGCACCGCTCTTTCTTGGCTCATTCGAAATTACTGTCTTTCGCTCTGACATGCCTTACCTAGGGTTAGGTTAGTATGCTTGCACGTTTGTACTTTAACTTTTTTTGGCTCGGCTTCTTTCGACGCCGATGCCGGCGACGCAGCACTCTCTCGCCCGCCAGCCACCTAGAAAAGGGTGCGCTCCGACCGGCCCCGCACCGCTCTTTCTTGGCTCATTCGAAATTACTGTCTTTCGCTCTGACATGCCTTACCTAGGGTTAGGTTAGTATGCTTGCACGTTTGTACTTTAACTTTTTTCGGCTCGGCTTCTTTCGACGCCGATGCCGGCGACGCAGCACTCTCTCGCCCGCCAGCCACCGAGAAAAGGGTGCGCTCCGACCGGCCCCGCACCGCTCTTTCATGGCTCATTCGAAATTACTGTCTTTCGCTCTGACATGCCTTACCTAGGGTTAGGTTAGTATGCTTGCACGTTTGTACTTTAACTTTTTTTGGCTCGGCTTCTTTCGACGCCGATGCCGGCGACGCAGCACTCTCTCGCCCGCCAGCCACCTAGAAAAGGGTGCGCTCCGACCGGCCCCGCACCGCTCTTTCTTGGCTCATTCGAAATTACTGTCTTTCGCTCTGACATGCCTTACCTAGGGTTAGGTTAGTATGCTTGCACGTTTGTACTTTAACTTTTTTCGGCTCGGCTTCTTTCGACGCCGATGCCGGCGACGCAGCACTCTCTCGCCCGCCAGCCACCGAGAAAAGGGTGCGCTCCGACCGGCCCCGCACCGCTCTTTCATGGCTCATTCGAGTTTACTGTCTTTCGCTCTGACATGCCTTACCTAGGGTTAGGTTAGTATGCTTGCACGTTTGTACATTAACTTTTTTCGGCTCGGCTTCTTTCGACGCCGATGCCGGCGACGCAGCACTCTCTCGCCCGCCAGCCACCGAGAAAAGGGTGCGCTCCGACCGGCCCCGCACCGCTCTTTCTTGGCTCATTCGAAATTACTGTCTTTCGCTCTGACATGCCTTACCTAGGGTTAGGTTAGTATGCTTGCACGTTTGTACATTAACTTTTTTCGGCTCGGCTTCTTTCGACGCCGATGCCGGCGACGCAGCACTCTCTCGCCCGCCAGCCACCGAGAAAAGGGTGCGCTCCGACCGGCCCCGCACCGCTCTTTCATGGCTCATTCGAAATTACTGTCTTTCGCTCTGACATGCCTTACCTAGGGTTAGGTTAGTATGCTTGCACGTTTGTACTTTAACTTTTTTTGGCTCGGCTTCTTTCGACGCCGATGCCGGCGACGCAGCACTCTCTCGCCCGCCAGCCACCTAGAAAAGGGTGCGCTCCGACCGGCCCCGCACCGCTCTTTCTTGGCTCATTCGAAATTACTGTCTTTCGCTCTGACATGCCTTACCTAGGGTTAGGTTAGTATGCTTGCACGTTTGTACTTTAACTTTTTTCGGCTCGGCTTCTTTCGACGCCGATGCCGGCGACGCAGCACTCTCTCGCCCGCCAGCCACCGAGAAAAGGGTGCGCTCCGACCGGCCCCGCACCGCTCTTTCATGGCTCATTCGAGTTTACTGTCTTTCGCTCTGACATGCCTTACCTAGGGTTAGGTTAGTATGCTTGCACGTTTGTACTTTAACTTTTTTTGGCTCGGCTTCTTTCGACGCCGATGCCGGCGACGCAGCACTCTCTCGCCCGCCAGCCACCTAGAAAAGGGTGCGCTCCGACCGGCCCCGCACCGCTCTTTCTTGGCTCATTCGAAATTACTGTCTTTCGCTCTGACATGCCTTACCTAGGGTTAGGTTAGTATGCTTGCACGTTTGTACTTTAACTTTTTTCGGCTCGGCTTCTTTCGACGCCGATGCCGGCGACGCAGCACTCTCTCGCCCGCCAGCCACCGAGAAAAGGGTGCGCTCCGACCGGCCCCGCACCGCTCTTTCTTGGCTCATTCGAAATTACTGTCTTTCGCTCTGACATGCCTTACCTAGGGTTAGGTTAGTATGCTTGCACGTTTGTACTTTAACTTTTTTTGGCTCGGCTTCTTTCGACGCCGATGCCGGCGACGCAGCACTCTCTCGCCCGCCAGCCACCTAGAAAAGGGTGCGCTCCGACCGGCCCCGCACCGCTCTTTCTTGGCTCATTCGAAATTACTGTCTTTCGCTCTGACATGCCTTACCTAGGGTTAGGTTAGTATGCTTGCACGTTTGTACTTTAACTTTTTTCGGCTCGGCTTCTTTCGACGCCGATGCCGGCGACGCAGCACTCTCTCGCCCGCCAGCCACCGAGAAAAGGGTGCGCTCCG
>NW_027556639.1:22500-25000 GCF_964204865.1 Styela clava
AGTTAGACGCCGACCGAGAAGGTCGCGTAACTATTTAGCATGCCAGAGTCTCGTTCGTTATCGGAATTAACCAGACAAATCGCTCCACCAACTAAGAACGGCCATGCACCACCACCCACAGAATCAAGAAAGAGCTCTCAATCTGTCAATCCTACCTGTGTCCGGGCCGGGTGAGTTTCCCCGTGTTGAGTCAAATTAAGCCGCAGGCTCCACTCCTGGTGGTGCCCTTCCGTCAATTCCTTTAAGTTTCAGCTTTGCAACCATACTTCCCCCGGAACCCAAAGACTTTGGTTTCCCGGAAGCTGCCGGAAAGGTCGTCATGGTAACGCCTCCCGATCGCTAGTTGGCATCGTTTATAGTCAGAACTAGGACGGTATCTGATCGTCTTCGAACCTCTGACTTTCGCTCTTGATTAAAGAAAACATTCTTGGCGAATGCTTTCGCAGTAGTTCGTCTTCCGCCGATCCAAGAATTTCACCTCTAACGGCAGAGTACGGACGCCCCCGTCTGTCCCTCTTAATCATTACCTCGTGCTCCGAAAACCAACAAAATAGAACCGAGGTCCTATTCCATTATTCCATGCAACACTATGCAGGCGAACAGCCTGCTTTGAACACTCTAATTTTTTCAAAGTAAACTTATCGGCCACCGCCGACACTCAGTCAAGAGCACCGACGGAGAACCGAAGGTGAGGCGAACGCAACCAGTGACACGCCTTGCGACGGACCGGCGGCGCTCGCCCAAAATCCAACTACGAGCTTTTCAACCGCAACAACTTTAGCATACACTGTTGGAGCTGGAATTACCGCGGCTGCTGGCACCAGACTTGCCCTCCAATGGATACTCGTTAAGAGTTTTAGGATGTACTCATTCCAATTACAGGGCCTCGTTAGAGTCCTGTATTGTTATTTTTCGTCACTACCTCCCCGTGTCGGGAATGGGTAATTTGCGCGCCTGCTGCCTTCCTTGGATGTGGTAGCCGTTTCTCAGGCTCCCTCTCCGGAATCGAACCCTGATTCCCCGTTACCCGTTATCACAAAGGTAGGCACGTAGCGTACCTTCGACAGTTGATAGGGCAGACACTTGAATGATACGTCGTCGGTGCAGAGACCGTACGATCCGCGTGGTTATCCAGAGTCATCAAACGTCACAGGACGAACCCGGTCGGTTTTGATCTGATAAAAGCGCGCCTCCCGAAGTCGGCGCTTAATGCATGTATTAGCTCTAGAATTACCACAGTTATCCACTTCGCTTACGAGACCAAATAAACCAAGACTGATTTAATGAGCCATTCGCAGTTTCGCTTTACGAGAACTCGTACTTGCACCTGCATGGCTTAATCTTTGAGACAAGCATATCACTACTGGCAGGATCAACCAGATAGCTGCGACAGCTGCGCTCGGCCCTTGCTGGGCCGCCCGGCGCGTGCTCGTCGCATTCGTTTAAGACCGAGGCGATCGCCTGCGGCCGTACTCGGCTTCGACAGTCGCTGGCCGCGACGTCCACGCTCTCGCCGGCAGTGCCAGGCGGAGCGATTTGCGTTTTTTCTTTGCTCGCCCTCTCTCGGGCTCGATCCATTCAGTTTCGCACAAACAAGAGCTCTGCCGGCCGCCTGCAGCGGTGCCTAAAACCCGGGCATAACAATGCGACCGTTCTGCTAGGCCGACAAGCGCTCAAGCCAGACGCTCGATCGAACGCCCCCTACATATTAGTCGAGACAACGGCTCGCTCATTAGCATCGCGTTTGTACTTTAACTTTTTTCGGCTCGGCTTCTTTCGACGCCGATGCCGGCGACGCAGCACTCTCTCGCCCGCCAGCCACCGAGAAAAGGGTGCGCTCCGACCGGCCCCGCACCGCTCTTTCTTGGCTCATTCGAAATTACTGTCTTTCGCTCTGACATGCCTTACCTAGGGTTAGGTTAGTATGCTTGCACGTTTGTACTTTAACTTTTTTCGGCTCGGCTTCTTTCGACGCCGATGCCGGCGACGCAGCACTCTCTCGCCCGCCAGCCACCGAGAAAAGGGTGCGCTCCGACCGGCCCCGCACCGCTCTTTCATGGCTCATTCGAAATTACTGTCTTTCGCTCTGACATGCCTTACCTAGGGTTAGGTTAGTATGCTTGCACGTTTGTACTTTAACTTTTTTTGGCTCGGCTTCTTTCGACGCCGATGCCGGCGACGCAGCACTCTCTCGCCCGCCAGCCACCTAGAAAAGGGTGCGCTCCGACCGGCCCCGCACCGCTCTTTCTTGGCTCATTCGAAATTACTGTCTTTCGCTCTGACATGCCTTACCTAGGGTTAGGTTAGTATGCTTGCACGTTTGTACTTTAACTTTTTTCGGCTCGGCTTCTTTCGACGCCGATGCCGGCGACGCAGCACTCTCTCGCCCGCCAGCCACCGAGAAAAGGGTGCGCTCCGACCGGCCCCGCACCGCTCTTTCATGGCTCATTCGAAATTACTGTCTTTCGCTCTGACATGCCTTACCTAGGGTTAGGTTAGT
>NW_027556639.1:32500-35000 GCF_964204865.1 Styela clava
GAACCCAAAGACTTTGGTTTCCCGGAAGCTGCCGGAAAGGTCGTCATGGTAACGCCTCCCGATCGCTAGTTGGCATCGTTTATAGTCAGAACTAGGACGGTATCTGATCGTCTTCGAACCTCTGACTTTCGCTCTTGATTAAAGAAAACATTCTTGGCGAATGCTTTCGCAGTAGTTCGTCTTCCGCCGATCCAAGAATTTCACCTCTAACGGCAGAGTACGGACGCCCCCGTCTGTCCCTCTTAATCATTACCTCGTGCTCCGAAAACCAACAAAATAGAACCGAGGTCCTATTCCATTATTCCATGCAACACTATGCAGGCGAACAGCCTGCTTTGAACACTCTAATTTTTTCAAAGTAAACTTATCGGCCACCGCCGACACTCAGTCAAGAGCACCGACGGAGAACCGAAGGTGAGGCGAACGCAACCAGTGACACGCCTTGCGACGGACCGGCGGCGCTCGCCCAAAATCCAACTACGAGCTTTTCAACCGCAACAACTTTAGCATACACTGTTGGAGCTGGAATTACCGCGGCTGCTGGCACCAGACTTGCCCTCCAATGGATACTCGTTAAGAGTTTTAGGATGTACTCATTCCAATTACAGGGCCTCGTTAGAGTCCTGTATTGTTATTTTTCGTCACTACCTCCCCGTGTCGGGAATGGGTAATTTGCGCGCCTGCTGCCTTCCTTGGATGTGGTAGCCGTTTCTCAGGCTCCCTCTCCGGAATCGAACCCTGATTCCCCGTTACCCGTTATCACAAAGGTAGGCACGTAGCGTACCTTCGACAGTTGATAGGGCAGACACTTGAATGATACGTCGTCGGTGCAGAGACCGTACGATCCGCGTGGTTATCCAGAGTCATCAAACGTCACAGGACGAACCCGGTCGGTTTTGATCTGATAAAAGCGCGCCTCCCGAAGTCGGCGCTTAATGCATGTATTAGCTCTAGAATTACCACAGTTATCCACTTCGCTTACGAGACCAAATAAACCAAGACTGATTTAATGAGCCATTCGCAGTTTCGCTTTACGAGAACTCGTACTTGCACCTGCATGGCTTAATCTTTGAGACAAGCATATCACTACTGGCAGGATCAACCAGATAGCTGCGACAGCTGCGCTCGGCCCTTGCTGGGCCGCCCGGCGCGTGCTCGTCGCATTCGTTTAAGACCGAGGCGATCGCCTGCGGCCGTACTCGGCTTCGACAGTCGCTGGCCGCGACGTCCACGCTCTCGCCGGCAGTGCCAGGCGGAGCGATTTGCGTTTTTTCTTTGCTCGCCCTCTCTCGGGCTCGATCCATTCAGTTTCGCACAAACAAGAGCTCTGCCGGCCGCCTGCAGCGGTGCCTAAAACCCGGGCATAACAATGCGACCGTTCTGCTAGGCCGACAAGCGCTCAAGCCAGACGCTCGATCGAACGCCCCCTACATATTAGTCGAGACAACGGCTCGCTCATTAGCATCGCGTTTGTACTTTAACTTTTTTCGGCTCGGCTTCTTTCGACGCCGATGCCGGCGACGCAGCACTCTCTCGCCCGCCAGCCACCGAGAAAAGGGTGCGCTCCGACCGGCCCCGCACCGCTCTTTCTTGGCTCATTCGAAATTACTGTCTTTCGCTCTGACATGCCTTACCTAGGGTTAGGTTAGTATGCTTGCACGTTTGTACTTTAACTTTTTTCGGCTCGGCTTCTTTCGACGCCGATGCCGGCGACGCAGCACTCTCTCGCCCGCCAGCCACCGAGAAAAGGGTGCGCTCCGACCGGCCCCGCACCGCTCTTTCATGGCTCATTCGAAATTACTGTCTTTCGCTCTGACATGCCTTACCTAGGGTTAGGTTAGTATGCTTGCACGTTTGTACTTTAACTTTTTTTGGCTCGGCTTCTTTCGACGCCGATGCCGGCGACGCAGCACTCTCTCGCCCGCCAGCCACCTAGAAAAGGGTGCGCTCCGACCGGCCCCGCACCGCTCTTTCTTGGCTCATTCGAAATTACTGTCTTTCGCTCTGACATGCCTTACCTAGGGTTAGGTTAGTATGCTTGCACGTTTGTACTTTAACTTTTTTCGGCTCGGCTTCTTTCGACGCCGATGCCGGCGACGCAGCACTCTCTCGCCCGCCAGCCACCGAGAAAAGGGTGCGCTCCGACCGGCCCCGCACCGCTCTTTCATGGCTCATTCGAAATTACTGTCTTTCGCTCTGACATGCCTTACCTAGGGTTAGGTTAGTATGCTTGCACGTTTGTACTTTAACTTTTTTTGGCTCGGCTTCTTTCGACGCCGATGCCGGCGACGCAGCACTCTCTCGCCCGCCAGCCACCGAGAAAAGGGTGCGCTCCGACCGGCCCCGCACCGCTCTTTCATGGCTCATTCGAGTTTACTGTCTTTCGCTCTGACATGCCTTACCTAGGGTTAGGTTAGTATGCTTGCACGTTTGTACATTAACTTTTTTCGGCTCGGCTTCTTTCGACGCCGATGCCGGCGACGCAGCACTCTCTCGCCCG
>NW_027556639.1:40000-47500 GCF_964204865.1 Styela clava
AGGCCTCGATCAGAAGGACACCGGCGCTCGCCGTTAGCCGCACTGGGACTTCCGTACGTCACAACTCGGCGCGCTCGAAAAGCGCGCAGATTCGACGCTGGACTCTTCCCGGTTCACTCGCCGTTACTCAGGGAATCCCTGTTGGTTTCTTTTCCTCCGCTTAATAATATGCTTAAATTCAGCGGGTGCTCTCGCCTGAACTCAGGTCGTATGTGTCAAGCGGGCCGCTTCTTACACGGCCCGCTGGCATCGCAAGTCGTCGCCGCCGGCGCCGACCGAGCGCGTACCGTCGCCGCCTTGGCCCACGGTCGGTCTTGATCTCGTGACCGGACCGACCGACCTGGACCCGCCCCTCGAACGTAGTTGAACACGTCGAGGGGCCGGCGGTGTACGGGACACGCGGTCGCGCCGAGAAAGCTCGGCGACCGCTTCAACTTGGGGCGACGCCCGGCCGTCTTCGCAGAGGCCAGGCGACGGCCCTCGGGTGAGGACGAACGCGACCCTGAGGCAGACGCGGTCCCGGGATTGACCCGAGACCGCAATTCGCGTTCAGAAGGTCGACGTTCAATGTGTTCTGCAATTCACATTACTTCTCGCACTTGGCTGCGTCCTTCATCGACTCGCGAGCCGAGTGATCCACCGTTAAGAGTCGTCCTCGACGTTTCGCCCGGCGCCGAAGCGCGCGGACGTCACACTGTGGGATCGACCACAAAACCACCACCGACAACAACTGCACAAAAACACCAACAAACGGCGCCGAGCGACCGCCGGGCTGGGCCGGCGGCACATCGAGCGCGGTGCCCAGAAGCCACCATCGCACTCGGCTGCCTTGCTATGCCAACGTGTTACGCGTGTCGCACGGGGCGGAACCCCGATTGACGGCCGCCCTCTCGGCGGCACCCAAAGACAATTAAGTGCGCGGTCGGCCGGGGCCTACCACCACTTTCGGTAATGATCCTTCCGCAGGTTCACCTACGGAAACCTTGTTACGACTTTTACTTCCTCTAAATGATCAAGTTTGATCGTCTTCTCGACACGCCGACGCGGCCGTTGCCAGCCGCGACGGGGCCGATCCAAGGATCTCACTAAACCATTCAATCGGTAGTAGCGACGGGCGGTGTGTACAAAGGGCAGGGACGTAATCAACGCAAGTTGATGACTTGCGCTTACTGGGAATTCCTCGTTCAAGGGAAACAATTGCAAGTCCCTATCCCAATCACGAATGAGGTTCAACGGGTTACCCGGACCTTTCGGCCTAGGTTAGACACTCGCTGCTTCACTCAGTGTAGCGCGCGTGCGGCCCCGGACATCTAAGGGCATCACAGACCTGTTATTGCTCAATCTCGTGTGGCTAAACGCCACTAGTCCCTCTAAGAAGTTAGACGCCGACCGAGAAGGTCGCGTAACTATTTAGCATGCCAGAGTCTCGTTCGTTATCGGAATTAACCAGACAAATCGCTCCACCAACTAAGAACGGCCATGCACCACCACCCACAGAATCAAGAAAGAGCTCTCAATCTGTCAATCCTACCTGTGTCCGGGCCGGGTGAGTTTCCCCGTGTTGAGTCAAATTAAGCCGCAGGCTCCACTCCTGGTGGTGCCCTTCCGTCAATTCCTTTAAGTTTCAGCTTTGCAACCATACTTCCCCCGGAACCCAAAGACTTTGGTTTCCCGGAAGCTGCCGGAAAGGTCGTCATGGTAACGCCTCCCGATCGCTAGTTGGCATCGTTTATAGTCAGAACTAGGACGGTATCTGATCGTCTTCGAACCTCTGACTTTCGCTCTTGATTAAAGAAAACATTCTTGGCGAATGCTTTCGCAGTAGTTCGTCTTCCGCCGATCCAAGAATTTCACCTCTAACGGCAGAGTACGGACGCCCCCGTCTGTCCCTCTTAATCATTACCTCGTGCTCCGAAAACCAACAAAATAGAACCGAGGTCCTATTCCATTATTCCATGCAACACTATGCAGGCGAACAGCCTGCTTTGAACACTCTAATTTTTTCAAAGTAAACTTATCGGCCACCGCCGACACTCAGTCAAGAGCACCGACGGAGAACCGAAGGTGAGGCGAACGCAACCAGTGACACGCCTTGCGACGGACCGGCGGCGCTCGCCCAAAATCCAACTACGAGCTTTTCAACCGCAACAACTTTAGCATACACTGTTGGAGCTGGAATTACCGCGGCTGCTGGCACCAGACTTGCCCTCCAATGGATACTCGTTAAGAGTTTTAGGATGTACTCATTCCAATTACAGGGCCTCGTTAGAGTCCTGTATTGTTATTTTTCGTCACTACCTCCCCGTGTCGGGAATGGGTAATTTGCGCGCCTGCTGCCTTCCTTGGATGTGGTAGCCGTTTCTCAGGCTCCCTCTCCGGAATCGAACCCTGATTCCCCGTTACCCGTTATCACAAAGGTAGGCACGTAGCGTACCTTCGACAGTTGATAGGGCAGACACTTGAATGATACGTCGTCGGTGCAGAGACCGTACGATCCGCGTGGTTATCCAGAGTCATCAAACGTCACAGGACGAACCCGGTCGGTTTTGATCTGATAAAAGCGCGCCTCCCGAAGTCGGCGCTTAATGCATGTATTAGCTCTAGAATTACCACAGTTATCCACTTCGCTTACGAGACCAAATAAACCAAGACTGATTTAATGAGCCATTCGCAGTTTCGCTTTACGAGAACTCGTACTTGCACCTGCATGGCTTAATCTTTGAGACAAGCATATCACTACTGGCAGGATCAACCAGATAGCTGCGACAGCTGCGCTCGGCCCTTGCTGGGCCGCCCGGCGCGTGCTCGTCGCATTCGTTTAAGACCGAGGCGATCGCCTGCGGCCGTACTCGGCTTCGACAGTCGCTGGCCGCGACGTCCACGCTCTCGCCGGCAGTGCCAGGCGGAGCGATTTGCGTTTTTTCTTTGCTCGCCCTCTCTCGGGCTCGATCCATTCAGTTTCGCACAAACAAGAGCTCTGCCGGCCGCCTGCAGCGGTGCCTAAAACCCGGGCATAACAATGCGACCGTTCTGCTAGGCCGACAAGCGCTCAAGCCAGACGCTCGATCGAACGCCCCCTACATATTAGTCGAGACAACGGCTCGCTCATTAGCATCGCGTTTGTACTTTAACTTTTTTCGGCTCGGCTTCTTTCGACGCCGATGCCGGCGACGCAGCACTCTCTCGCCCGCCAGCCACCGAGAAAAGGGTGCGCTCCGACCGGCCCCGCACCGCTCTTTCTTGGCTCATTCGAAATTACTGTCTTTCGCTCTGACATGCCTTACCTAGGGTTAGGTTAGTATGCTTGCACGTTTGTACTTTAACTTTTTTCGGCTCGGCTTCTTTCGACGCCGATGCCGGCGACGCAGCACTCTCTCGCCCGCCAGCCACCGAGAAAAGGGTGCGCTCCGACCGGCCCCGCACCGCTCTTTCATGGCTCATTCGAAATTACTGTCTTTCGCTCTGACATGCCTTACCTAGGGTTAGGTTAGTATGCTTGCACGTTTGTACTTTAACTTTTTTTGGCTCGGCTTCTTTCGACGCCGATGCCGGCGACGCAGCACTCTCTCGCCCGCCAGCCACCTAGAAAAGGGTGCGCTCCGACCGGCCCCGCACCGCTCTTTCTTGGCTCATTCGAAATTACTGTCTTTCGCTCTGACATGCCTTACCTAGGGTTAGGTTAGTATGCTTGCACGTTTGTACTTTAACTTTTTTCGGCTCGGCTTCTTTCGACGCCGATGCCGGCGACGCAGCACTCTCTCGCCCGCCAGCCACCGAGAAAAGGGTGCGCTCCGACCGGCCCCGCACCGCTCTTTCATGGCTCATTCGAAATTACTGTCTTTCGCTCTGACATGCCTTACCTAGGGTTAGGTTAGTATGCTTGCACGTTTGTACTTTAACTTTTTTTGGCTCGGCTTCTTTCGACGCCGATGCCGGCGACGCAGCACTCTCTCGCCCGCCAGCCACCGAGAAAAGGGTGCGCTCCGACCGGCCCCGCACCGCTCTTTCATGGCTCATTCGAGTTTACTGTCTTTCGCTCTGACATGCCTTACCTAGGGTTAGGTTAGTATGCTTGCACGTTTGTACATTAACTTTTTTCGGCTCGGCTTCTTTCGACGCCGATGCCGGCGACGCAGCACTCTCTCGCCCGCCAGCCACCGAGAAAAGGGTGCGCTCCGACCGGCCCCGCACCGCTCTTTCTTGGCTCATTCGAAATTACTGTCTTTCGCTCTGACATGCCTTACCTAGGGTTAGGTTAGTATGCTTGCACGTTTGTACATTAACTTTTTTCGGCTCGGCTTCTTTCGACGCCGATGCCGGCGACGCAGCACTCTCTCGCCCGCCAGCCACCGAGAAAAGGGTGCGCTCCGACCGGCCCCGCACCGCTCTTTCATGGCTCATTCGAAATTACTGTCTTTCGCTCTGACATGCCTTACCTAGGGTTAGGTTAGTATGCTTGCACGTTTGTACTTTAACTTTTTTTGGCTCGGCTTCTTTCGACGCCGATGCCGGCGACGCAGCACTCTCTCGCCCGCCAGCCACCTAGAAAAGGGTGCGCTCCGACCGGCCCCGCACCGCTCTTTCTTGGCTCATTCGAAATTACTGTCTTTCGCTCTGACATGCCTTACCTAGGGTTAGGTTAGTATGCTTGCACGTTTGTACTTTAACTTTTTTCGGCTCGGATTCTTTCGACGCCGATGCCGGCGACGCAGCACTCTCTCGCCCGCCAGCCACCGAGAAAAGGGTGCGCTCCGACCGGCCCCGCACCGCTCTTTCTTGGCTCATTCGAAATTACTGTCTTTCGCTCTGACATGCCTTACCTAGGGTTAGGTTAGTATGCTTGCACGTTTGTACTTTAACTTTTTTTGGCTCGGCTTCTTTCGACGCCGATGCCGGCGACGCAGCACTCTCTCGCCCGCCAGCCACCTAGAAAAGGGTGCGCTCCGACCGGCCCCGCACCGCTCTTTCTTGGCTCATTCGAAATTACTGTCTTTCGCTCTGACATGCCTTACCTAGGGTTAGGTTAGTATGCTTGCACGTTTGTACTTTAACTTTTTTCGGCTCGGCTTCTTTCGACGCCGATGCCGGCGACGCAGCACTCTCTCGCCCGCCAGCCACCGAGAAAAGGGTGCGCTCCGACCGGCCCCGCACCGCTCTTTCATGGCTCATTCGAAATTACTGTCTTTCGCTCTGACATGCCTTACCTAGGGTTAGGTTAGTATGCTTGCACGTTTGTACTTTAACTTTTTTTGGCTCGGCTTCTTTCGACGCCGATGCCGGCGACGCAGCACTCTCTCGCCCGCCAGCCACCTAGAAAAGGGTGCGCTCCGACCGGCCCCGCACCGCTCTTTCTTGGCTCATTCGAAATTACTGTCTTTCGCTCTGACATGCCTTACCTAGGGTTAGGTTAGTATGCTTGCACGTTTGTACTTTAACTTTTTTCGGCTCGGCTTCTTTCGACGCCGATGCCGGCGACGCAGCACTCTCTCGCCCGCCAGCCACCGAGAAAAGGGTGCGCTCCGACCGGCCCCGCACCGCTCTTTCATGGCTCATTCGAGTTTACTGTCTTTCGCTCTGACATGCCTTACCTAGGGTTAGGTTAGTATGCTTGCACGTTTGTACATTAACTTTTTTCGGCTCGGCTTCTTTCGACGCCGATGCCGGCGACGCAGCACTCTCTCGCCCGCCAGCCACCGAGAAAAGGGTGCGCTCCGACCGGCCCCGCACCGCTCTTTCTTGGCTCATTCGAAATTACTGTCTTTCGCTCTGACATGCCTTACCTAGGGTTAGGTTAGTATGCTTGCACGTTTGTACATTAACTTTTTTCGGCTCGGCTTCTTTCGACGCCGATGCCGGCGACGCAGCACTCTCTCGCCCGCCAGCCACCGAGAAAAGGGTGCGCTCCGACCGGCCCCGCACCGCTCTTTCATGGCTCATTCGAAATTACTGTCTTTCGCTCTGACATGCCTTACCTAGGGTTAGGTTAGTATGCTTGCACGTTTGTACTTTAACTTTTTTTGGCTCGGCTTCTTTCGACGCCGATGCCGGCGACGCAGCACTCTCTCGCCCGCCAGCCACCTAGAAAAGGGTGCGCTCCGACCGGCCCCGCACCGCTCTTTCTTGGCTCATTCGAAATTACTGTCTTTCGCTCTGACATGCCTTACCTAGGGTTAGGTTAGTATGCTTGCACGTTTGTACTTTAACTTTTTTCGGCTCGGCTTCTTTCGACGCCGATGCCGGCGACGCAGCACTCTCTCGCCCGCCAGCCACCGAGAAAAGGGTGCGCTCCGACCGGCCCCGCACCGCTCTTTCTTGGCTCATTCGAAATTACTGTCTTTCGCTCTGACATGCCTTACCTAGGGTTAGGTTAGTATGCTTGCACGTTTGTACTTTAACTTTTTTTGGCTCGGCTTCTTTCGACGCCGATGCCGGCGACGCAGCACTCTCTCGCCCGCCAGCCACCTAGAAAAGGGTGCGCTCCGACCGGCCCCGCACCGCTCTTTCTTGGCTCATTCGAAATTACTGTCTTTCGCTCTGACATGCCTTACCTAGGGTTAGGTTAGTATGCTTGCACGTTTGTACTTTAACTTTTTTCGGCTCGGCTTCTTTCGACGCCGATGCCGGCGACGCAGCACTCTCTCGCCCGCCAGCCACCGAGAAAAGGGTGCGCTCCGACCGGCCCCGCACCGCTCTTTCATGGCTCATTCGAGTTTACTGTCTTTCGCTCTGACATGCCTTACCTAGGGTTAGGTTAGTATGCTTGCACGTTTGTACATTAACTTTTTTCGGCTCGGCTTCTTTCGACGCCGATGCCGGCGACGCAGCACTCTCTCGCCCGCCAGCCACCGAGAAAAGGGTGCGCTCCGACCGGCCCCGCACCGCTCTTTCTTGGCTCATTCGAAATTACTGTCTTTCGCTCTGACATGCCTTACCTAGGGTTAGGTTAGTATGCTTGCACGTTTGTACATTAACTTTTTTCGGCTCGGCTTCTTTCGACGCCGATGCCGGCGACGCAGCACTCTCTCGCCCGCCAGCCACCGAGAAAAGGGTGCGCTCCGACCGGCCCCGCACCGCTCTTTCATGGCTCATTCGAAATTACTGTCTTTCGCTCTGACATGCCTTACCTAGGGTTAGGTTAGTATGCTTGCACGTTTGTACTTTAACTTTTTTTGGCTCGGCTTCTTTCGACGCCGATGCCGGCGACGCAGCACTCTCTCGCCCGCCAGCCACCTAGAAAAGGGTGCGCTCCGACCGGCCCCGCACCGCTCTTTCTTGGCTCATTCGAAATTACTGTCTTTCGCTCTGACATGCCTTACCTAGGGTTAGGTTAGTATGCTTGCACGTTTGTACTTTAACTTTTTTCGGCTCGGCTTCTTTCGACGCCGATGCCGGCGACGCAGCACTCTCTCGCCCGCCAGCCACCGAGAAAAGGGTGCGCTCCGACCGGCCCCGCACCGCTCTTTCTTGGCTCATTCGAAATTACTGTCTTTCGCTCTGACA
>NW_027556639.1:65000-75000 GCF_964204865.1 Styela clava
CTCATTCGAAATTACTGTCTTTCGCTCTGACATGCCTTACCTAGGGTTAGGTTAGTATGCTTGCACGTTTGTACTTTAACTTTTTTCGGCTCGGCTTCTTTCGACGCCGATGCCGGCGACGCAGCACTCTCTCGCCCGCCAGCCACCGAGAAAAGGGTGCGCTCCGACCGGCCCCGCACCGCTCTTTCATGGCTCATTCGAAATTACTGTCTTTCGCTCTGACATGCCTTACCTAGGGTTAGGTTAGTATGCTTGCACGTTTGTACTTTAACTTTTTTTGGCTCGGCTTCTTTCGACGCCGATGCCGGCGACGCAGCACTCTCTCGCCCGCCAGCCACCGAGAAAAGGGTGCGCTCCGACCGGCCCCGCACCGCTCTTTCATGGCTCATTCGAGTTTACTGTCTTTCGCTCTGACATGCCTTACCTAGGGTTAGGTTAGTATGCTTGCACGTTTGTACATTAACTTTTTTCGGCTCGGCTTCTTTCGACGCCGATGCCGGCGACGCAGCACTCTCTCGCCCGCCAGCCACCGAGAAAAGGGTGCGCTCCGACCGGCCCCGCACCGCTCTTTCTTGGCTCATTCGAAATTACTGTCTTTCGCTCTGACATGCCTTACCTAGGGTTAGGTTAGTATGCTTGCACGTTTGTACATTAACTTTTTTCGGCTCGGCTTCTTTCGACGCCGATGCCGGCGACGCAGCACTCTCTCGCCCGCCAGCCACCGAGAAAAGGGTGCGCTCCGACCGGCCCCGCACCGCTCTTTCATGGCTCATTCGAAATTACTGTCTTTCGCTCTGACATGCCTTACCTAGGGTTAGGTTAGTATGCTTGCACGTTTGTACTTTAACTTTTTTTGGCTCGGCTTCTTTCGACGCCGATGCCGGCGACGCAGCACTCTCTCGCCCGCCAGCCACCTAGAAAAGGGTGCGCTCCGACCGGCCCCGCACCGCTCTTTCTTGGCTCATTCGAAATTACTGTCTTTCGCTCTGACATGCCTTACCTAGGGTTAGGTTAGTATGCTTGCACGTTTGTACTTTAACTTTTTTCGGCTCGGATTCTTTCGACGCCGATGCCGGCGACGCAGCACTCTCTCGCCCGCCAGCCACCGAGAAAAGGGTGCGCTCCGACCGGCCCCGCACCGCTCTTTCTTGGCTCATTCGAAATTACTGTCTTTCGCTCTGACATGCCTTACCTAGGGTTAGGTTAGTATGCTTGCACGTTTGTACTTTAACTTTTTTTGGCTCGGCTTCTTTCGACGCCGATGCCGGCGACGCAGCACTCTCTCGCCCGCCAGCCACCTAGAAAAGGGTGCGCTCCGACCGGCCCCGCACCGCTCTTTCTTGGCTCATTCGAAATTACTGTCTTTCGCTCTGACATGCCTTACCTAGGGTTAGGTTAGTATGCTTGCACGTTTGTACTTTAACTTTTTTCGGCTCGGCTTCTTTCGACGCCGATGCCGGCGACGCAGCACTCTCTCGCCCGCCAGCCACCGAGAAAAGGGTGCGCTCCGACCGGCCCCGCACCGCTCTTTCATGGCTCATTCGAAATTACTGTCTTTCGCTCTGACATGCCTTACCTAGGGTTAGGTTAGTATGCTTGCACGTTTGTACTTTAACTTTTTTTGGCTCGGCTTCTTTCGACGCCGATGCCGGCGACGCAGCACTCTCTCGCCCGCCAGCCACCTAGAAAAGGGTGCGCTCCGACCGGCCCCGCACCGCTCTTTCTTGGCTCATTCGAAATTACTGTCTTTCGCTCTGACATGCCTTACCTAGGGTTAGGTTAGTATGCTTGCACGTTTGTACTTTAACTTTTTTCGGCTCGGCTTCTTTCGACGCCGATGCCGGCGACGCAGCACTCTCTCGCCCGCCAGCCACCGAGAAAAGGGTGCGCTCCGACCGGGGCCGCACCGCTCTTTCATGGCTCATTCGAGTTTACTGTCTTTCGCTCTGACATGCCTTACCTAGGGTTAGGTTAGTATGCTTGCACGTTTGTACATTAACTTTTTTCGGCTCGGCTTCTTTCGACGCCGATGCCGGCGACGCAGCACTCTCTCGCCCGCCAGCCACCGAGAAAAGGGTGCGCTCCGACCGGCCCCGCACCGCTCTTTCTTGGCTCATTCGAAATTACTGTCTTTCGCTCTGACATGCCTTACCTAGGGTTAGGTTAGTATGCTTGCACGTTTGTACATTAACTTTTTTCGGCTCGGCTTCTTTCGACGCCGATGCCGGCGACGCAGCACTCTCTCGCCCGCCAGCCACCGAGAAAAGGGTGCGCTCCGACCGGCCCCGCACCGCTCTTTCATGGCTCATTCGAAATTACTGTCTTTCGCTCTGACATGCCTTACCTAGGGTTAGGTTAGTATGCTTGCACGTTTGTACTTTAACTTTTTTTGGCTCGGCTTCTTTCGACGCCGATGCCGGCGACGCAGCACTCTCTCGCCCGCCAGCCACCTAGAAAAGGGTGCGCTCCGACCGGCCCCGCACCGCTCTTTCTTGGCTCATTCGAAATTACTGTCTTTCGCTCTGACATGCCTTACCTAGGGTTAGGTTAGTATGCTTGCACGTTTGTACTTTAACTTTTTTCGGCTCGGCTTCTTTCGACGCCGATGCCGGCGACGCAGCACTCTCTCGCCCGCCAGCCACCGAGAAAAGGGTGCGCTCCGACCGGCCCCGCACCGCTCTTTCTTGGCTCATTCGAAATTACTGTCTTTCGCTCTGACATGCCTTACCTAGGGTTAGGTTAGTATGCTTGCACGTTTGTACTTTAACTTTTTTTGGCTCGGCTTCTTTCGACGCCGATGCCGGCGACGCAGCACTCTCTCGCCCGCCAGCCACCTAGAAAAGGGTGCGCTCCGACCGGCCCCGCACCGCTCTTTCTTGGCTCATTCGAAATTACTGTCTTTCGCTCTGACATGCCTTACCTAGGGTTAGGTTAGTATGCTTGCACGTTTGTACTTTAACTTTTTTCGGCTCGGCTTCTTTCGACGCCGATGCCGGCGACGCAGCACTCTCTCGCCCGCCAGCCACCGAGAAAAGGGTGCGCTCCGACCGGCCCCGCACCGCTCTTTCATGGCTCATTCGAGTTTACTGTCTTTCGCTCTGACATGCCTTACCTAGGGTTAGGTTAGTATGCTTGCACGTTTGTACATTAACTTTTTTCGGCTCGGCTTCTTTCGACGCCGATGCCGGCGACGCAGCACTCTCTCGCCCGCCAGCCACCGAGAAAAGGGTGCGCTCCGACCGGCCCCGCACCGCTCTTTCTTGGCTCATTCGAAATTACTGTCTTTCGCTCTGACATGCCTTACCTAGGGTTAGGTTAGTATGCTTGCACGTTTGTACATTAACTTTTTTCGGCTCGGCTTCTTTCGACGCCGATGCCGGCGACGCAGCACTCTCTCGCCCGCCAGCCACCGAGAAAAGGGTGCGCTCCGACCGGCCCCGCACCGCTCTTTCATGGCTCATTCGAAATTACTGTCTTTCGCTCTGACATGCCTTACCTAGGGTTAGGTTAGTATGCTTGCACGTTTGTACTTTAACTTTTTTTGGCTCGGCTTCTTTCGACGCCGATGCCGGCGACGCAGCACTCTCTCGCCCGCCAGCCACCTAGAAAAGGGTGCGCTCCGACCGGCCCCGCACCGCTCTTTCTTGGCTCATTCGAAATTACTGTCTTTCGCTCTGACATGCCTTACCTAGGGTTAGGTTAGTATGCTTGCACGTTTGTACTTTAACTTTTTTCGGCTCGGCTTCTTTCGACGCCGATGCCGGCGACGCAGCACTCTCTCGCCCGCCAGCCACCGAGAAAAGGGTGCGCTCCGACCGGCCCCGCACCGCTCTTTCTTGGCTCATTCGAAATTACTGTCTTTCGCTCTGACATGCCTTACCTAGGGTTAGGTTAGTATGCTTGCACGTTTGTACTTTAACTTTTTTTGGCTCGGCTTCTTTCGACGCCGATGCCGGCGACGCAGCACTCTCTCGCCCGCCAGCCACCTAGAAAAGGGTGCGCTCCGACCGGCCCCGCACCGCTCTTTCTTGGCTCATTCGAAATTACTGTCTTTCGCTCTGACATGCCTTACCTAGGGTTAGGTTAGTATGCTTGCACGTTTGTACTTTAACTTTTTTCGGCTCGGCTTCTTTCGACGCCGATGCCGGCGACGCAGCACTCTCTCGCCCGCCAGCCACCGAGAAAAGGGTGCGCTCCGACCGGCCCCGCACCGCTCTTTCATGGCTCATTCGAAATTACTGTCTTTCGCTCTGACATGCCTTACCTAGGGTTAGGTTAGTATGCTTGCACGTTTGTACTTTAACTTTTTTTGGCTCGGCTTCTTTCGACGCCGATGCCGGCGACGCAGCACTCTCTCGCCCGCCAGCCACCTAGAAAAGGGTGCGCTCCGACCGGCCCCGCACCGCTCTTTCTTGGCTCATTCGAAATTACTGTCTTTCGCTCTGACATGCCTTACCTAGGGTTAGGTTAGTATGCTTGCACGTTTGTACTTTAACTTTTTTCGGCTCGGCTTCTTTCGACGCCGATGCCGGCGACGCAGCACTCTCTCGCCCGCCAGCCACCGAGAAAAGGGTGCGCTCCGACCGGCCCCGCACCGCTCTTTCATGGCTCATTCGAGTTTACTGTCTTTCGCTCTGACATGCCTTACCTAGGGTTAGGTTAGTATGCTTGCACGTTTGTACATTAACTTTTTTCGGCTCGGCTTCTTTCGACGCCGATGCCGGCGACGCAGCACTCTCTCGCCCGCCAGCCACCGAGAAAAGGGTGCGCTCCGACCGGCCCCGCACCGCTCTTTCTTGGCTCATTCGAAATTACTGTCTTTCGCTCTGACATGCCTTACCTAGGGTTAGGTTAGTATGCTTGCACGTTTGTACATTAACTTTTTTCGGCTCGGCTTCTTTCGACGCCGATGCCGGCGACGCAGCACTCTCTCGCCCGCCAGCCACCGAGAAAAGGGTGCGCTCCGACCGGCCCCGCACCGCTCTTTCATGGCTCATTCGAAATTACTGTCTTTCGCTCTGACATGCCTTACCTAGGGTTAGGTTAGTATGCTTGCACGTTTGTACTTTAACTTTTTTTGGCTCGGCTTCTTTCGACGCCGATGCCGGCGACGCAGCACTCTCTCGCCCGCCAGCCACCTAGAAAAGGGTGCGCTCCGACCGGCCCCGCACCGCTCTTTCTTGGCTCATTCGAAATTACTGTCTTTCGCTCTGACATGCCTTACCTAGGGTTAGGTTAGTATGCTTGCACGTTTGTACTTTAACTTTTTTCGGCTCGGCTTCTTTCGACGCCGATGCCGGCGACGCAGCACTCTCTCGCCCGCCAGCCACCGAGAAAAGGGTGCGCTCCGACCGGCCCCGCACCGCTCTTTCATGGCTCATTCGAGTTTACTGTCTTTCGCTCTGACATGCCTTACCTAGGGTTAGGTTAGTATGCTTGCACGTTTGTACTTTAACTTTTTTTGGCTCGGCTTCTTTCGACGCCGATGCCGGCGACGCAGCACTCTCTCGCCCGCCAGCCACCTAGAAAAGGGTGCGCTCCGACCGGCCCCGCACCGCTCTTTCTTGGCTCATTCGAAATTACTGTCTTTCGCTCTGACATGCCTTACCTAGGGTTAGGTTAGTATGCTTGCACGTTTGTACTTTAACTTTTTTCGGCTCGGCTTCTTTCGACGCCGATGCCGGCGACGCAGCACTCTCTCGCCCGCCAGCCACCGAGAAAAGGGTGCGCTCCGACCGGCCCCGCACCGCTCTTTCTTGGCTCATTCGAAATTACTGTCTTTCGCTCTGACATGCCTTACCTAGGGTTAGGTTAGTATGCTTGCACGTTTGTACTTTAACTTTTTTTGGCTCGGCTTCTTTCGACGCCGATGCCGGCGACGCAGCACTCTCTCGCCCGCCAGCCACCTAGAAAAGGGTGCGCTCCGACCGGCCCCGCACCGCTCTTTCTTGGCTCATTCGAAATTACTGTCTTTCGCTCTGACATGCCTTACCTAGGGTTAGGTTAGTATGCTTGCACGTTTGTACTTTAACTTTTTTCGGCTCGGCTTCTTTCGACGCCGATGCCGGCGACGCAGCACTCTCTCGCCCGCCAGCCACCGAGAAAAGGGTGCGCTCCGACCGGCCCCGCACCGCTCTTTCATGGCTCATTCGAAATTACTGTCTTTCGCTCTGACATGCCTTACCTAGGGTTAGGTTAGTATGCTTGCACGTTTGTACTTTAACTTTTTTTGGCTCGGCTTCTTTCGACGCCGATGCCGGCGACGCAGCACTCTCTCGCCCGCCAGCCACCTAGAAAAGGGTGCGCTCCGACCGGCCCCGCACCGCTCTTTCTTGGCTCATTCGAAATTACTGTCTTTCGCTCTGACATGCCTTACCTAGGGTTAGGTTAGTATGCTTGCACGTTTGTACTTTAACTTTTTTCGGCTCGGCTTCTTTCGACGCCGATGCCGGCGACGCAGCACTCTCTCGCCCGCCAGCCACCGAGAAAAGGGTGCGCTCCGACCGGCCCCGCACCGCTCTTTCATGGCTCATTCGAGTTTACTGTCTTTCGCTCTGACATGCCTTACCTAGGGTTAGGTTAGTATGCTTGCACGTTTGTACATTAACTTTTTTCGGCTCGGCTTCTTTCGACGCCGATGCCGGCGACGCAGCACTCTCTCGCCCGCCAGCCACCGAGAAAAGGGTGCGCTCCGACCGGCCCCGCACCGCTCTTTCTTGGCTCATTCGAAATTACTGTCTTTCGCTCTGACATGCCTTACCTAGGGTTAGGTTAGTATGCTTGCACGTTTGTACATTAACTTTTTTCGGCTCGGCTTCTTTCGACGCCGATGCCGGCGACGCAGCACTCTCTCGCCCGCCAGCCACCGAGAAAAGGGTGCGCTCCGACCGGCCCCGCACCGCTCTTTCATGGCTCATTCGAAATTACTGTCTTTCGCTCTGACATGCCTTACCTAGGGTTAGGTTAGTATGCTTGCACGTTTGTACTTTAACTTTTTTTGGCTCGGCTTCTTTCGACGCCGATGCCGGCGACGCAGCACTCTCTCGCCCGCCAGCCACCTAGAAAAGGGTGCGCTCCGACCGGCCCCGCACCGCTCTTTCTTGGCTCATTCGAAATTACTGTCTTTCGCTCTGACATGCCTTACCTAGGGTTAGGTTAGTATGCTTGCACGTTTGTACTTTAACTTTTTTCGGCTCGGCTTCTTTCGACGCCGATGCCGGCGACGCAGCACTCTCTCGCCCGCCAGCCACCGAGAAAAGGGTGCGCTCCGACCGGCCCCGCACCGCTCTTTCTTGGCTCATTCGAAATTACTGTCTTTCGCTCTGACATGCCTTACCTAGGGTTAGGTTAGTATGCTTGCACGTTTGTACTTTAACTTTTTTTGGCTCGGCTTCTTTCGACGCCGATGCCGGCGACGCAGCACTCTCTCGCCCGCCAGCCACCTAGAAAAGGGTGCGCTCCGACCGGCCCCGCACCGCTCTTTCTTGGCTCATTCGAAATTACTGTCTTTCGCTCTGACATGCCTTACCTAGGGTTAGGTTAGTATGCTTGCACGTTTGTACTTTAACTTTTTTCGGCTCGGCTTCTTTCGACGCCGATGCCGGCGACGCAGCACTCTCTCGCCCGCCAGCCACCGAGAAAAGGGTGCGCTCCGACCGGCCCCGCACCGCTCTTTCATGGCTCATTCGAGTTTACTGTCTTTCGCTCTGACATGCCTTACCTAGGGTTAGGTTAGTATGCTTGCACGTTTGTACATTAACTTTTTTCGGCTCGGCTTCTTTCGACGCCGATGCCGGCGACGCAGCACTCTCTCGCCCGCCAGCCACCGAGAAAAGGGTGCGCTCCGACCGGCCCCGCACCGCTCTTTCTTGGCTCATTCGAAATTACTGTCTTTCGCTCTGACATGCCTTACCTAGGGTTAGGTTAGTATGCTTGCACGTTTGTACATTAACTTTTTTCGGCTCGGCTTCTTTCGACGCCGATGCCGGCGACGCAGCACTCTCTCGCCCGCCAGCCACCGAGAAAAGGGTGCGCTCCGACCGGCCCCGCACCGCTCTTTCATGGCTCATTCGAAATTACTGTCTTTCGCTCTGACATGCCTTACCTAGGGTTAGGTTAGTATGCTTGCACGTTTGTACTTTAACTTTTTTTGGCTCGGCTTCTTTCGACGCCGATGCCGGCGACGCAGCACTCTCTCGCCCGCCAGCCACCTAGAAAAGGGTGCGCTCCGACCGGCCCCGCACCGCTCTTTCTTGGCTCATTCGAAATTACTGTCTTTCGCTCTGACATGCCTTACCTAGGGTTAGGTTAGTATGCTTGCACGTTTGTACTTTAACTTTTTTCGGCTCGGCTTCTTTCGACGCCGATGCCGGCGACGCAGCACTCTCTCGCCCGCCAGCCACCGAGAAAAGGGTGCGCTCCGACCGGCCCCGCACCGCTCTTTCTTGGCTCATTCGAAATTACTGTCTTTCGCTCTGACATGCCTTACCTAGGGTTAGGTTAGTATGCTTGCACGTTTGTACTTTAACTTTTTTTGGCTCGGCTTCTTTCGACGCCGATGCCGGCGACGCAGCACTCTCTCGCCCGCCAGCCACCTAGAAAAGGGTGCGCTCCGACCGGCCCCGCACCGCTCTTTCTTGGCTCATTCGAAATTACTGTCTTTCGCTCTGACATGCCTTACCTAGGGTTAGGTTAGTATGCTTGCACGTTTGTACTTTAACTTTTTTCGGCTCGGCTTCTTTCGACGCCGATGCCGGCGACGCAGCACTCTCTCGCCCGCCAGCCACCGAGAAAAGGGTGCGCTCCGACCGGCCCCGCACCGCTCTTTCATGGCTCATTCGAGTTTACTGTCTTTCGCTCTGACATGCCTTACCTAGGGTTAGGTTAGTATGCTTGCACGTTTGTACATTAACTTTTTTCGGCTCGGCTTCTTTCGACGCCGATGCCGGCGACGCAGCACTCTCTCGCCCGCCAGCCACCGAGAAAAGGGTGCGCTCCGACCGGCCCCGCACCGCTCTTTCTTGGCTCATTCGAAATTACTGTCTTTCGCTCTGACATGCCTTACCTAGGGTTAGGTTAGTATGCTTGCACGTTTGTACATTAACTTTTTTCGGCTCGGCTTCTTTCGACGCCGATGCCGGCGACGCAGCACTCTCTCGCCCGCCAGCCACCGAGAAAAGGGTGCGCTCCGACCGGCCCCGCACCGCTCTTTCATGGCTCATTCGAAATTACTGTCTTTCGCTCTGACATGCCTTACCTAGGGTTAGGTTAGTATGCTTGCACGTTTGTACTTTAACTTTTTTTGGCTCGGCTTCTTTCGACGCCGATGCCGGCGACGCAGCACTCTCTCGCCCGCCAGCCACCTAGAAAAGGGTGCGCTCCGACCGGCCCCGCACCGCTCTTTCTTGGCTCATTCGAAATTACTGTCTTTCGCTCTGACATGCCTTACCTAGGGTTAGGTTAGTATGCTTGCACGTTTGTACTTTAACTTTTTTCGGCTCGGCTTCTTTCGACGCCGATGCCGGCGACGCAGCACTCTCTCGCCCGCCAGCCACCGAGAAAAGGGTGCGCTCCGACCGGCCCCGCACCGCTCTTTCTTGGCTCATTCGAAATTACTGTCTTTCGCTCTGACATGCCTTACCTAGGGTTAGGTTAGTATGCTTGCACGTTTGTACTTTAACTTTTTTTGGCTCGGCTTCTTTCGACGCCGATGCCGGCGACGCAGCACTCTCTCGCCCGCCAGCCACCTAGAAAAGGGTGCGCTCCGACCGGCCCCGCACCGCTCTTTCTTGGCTCATTCGAAATTACTGTCTTTCGCTCTGACATGCCTTACCTAGGGTTAGGTTAGTATGCTTGCACGTTTGTACATTAACTTTTTTCGGCTCGGCTTCTTTCGACGCCGATGCCGGCGACGCAGCACTCTCTCGCCCGCCAGCCACCGAGAAAAGGGTGCGCTCCGACCGGCCCCGCACCGCTCTTTCTTGGCTCATTCGAAATTACT